>NC_135611.1:11899166-12202196 GCF_053574225.1 Canis aureus | reverse complement strand
CCACTTTAACTTTGCCACAAGATCTAAAATAGCAATATATTTCCTTTTAACATAATTGATCATCATATTTTATAGCTCAAGTTATTTCTAGAAGGCATTTAAAGAAGCAGTTTAGCATATATAAATTATTGGATAATTAGGCATGTGTTTAAAACTACTCATGGTTCTATATTAATGGAACTGGCTGAGTATGATACATTTCATGCTCCTGGTCATGTGCTTAGCATGTTGCTTTTAATTTAAATGGAACAGGCTCTACAACATTTATGCTCATACTGGTTAGCAGTTGACATGCTGATGCATAAAAAAATATTTTTTTGTTACTAAGGGATTTTTAGCCATTGTTTTTAGGTATGATCAAAACACTGTATTAAGAGTATGGTAGTCACTTGATCTGATTTTTAAAAGTGGTTTCACAGAGATGTGAAGTGGAGCAGAAAATCAAGAAAATTTTATAATAATGAATTTGTTGGGGTAAAATAATATCAGCTATTAAGGTTAAATGAATAATAGACTCTCTACTTGGAAATAATTCTTTGCCACTTAGCTGAACAAAAATAATTGGAACAAAAAAGTAGCATGGTAAAGTGATCTCAGGTCACATAAATGATGTTGATTTAGTAAATACTGTTTGATTTTCACCACCACCCGTTTCCTTTCCATTTTAAATTTCTTTTTTGAGGATTCATTCTGTATCCTCTTGATTAAGGTGTGTTGTGATCATGGTATTAGTTGTGGTTTTCATTTATCTTTAGTCTGGCAAAAAAAAAGGTTAAAAAATACAAGTTTTATTTTTTGATAGGGATTGCATTAAATGTGTAGATTGCTAGGGCAGTATAGACATTTTAATAATATCTGTTCTAATGCATGAGCTTGGAATATTTTTCCATTTCTTTTCATCATCTTCAATTTCTTTCATCAGTGTTTTATAGTTTTCAGAATATAGGTCTTTCACTTCTTTGGTTAGTTTTATTTCAACTTGCTGATGGTTTTTGGTTCAGTTGTAAATGGGATTGATTCCTTACAAGTATTAACATTAAAATATCAGAGAACAATTTAAATCTTACTCAGATATATAATGTATATATCTTTAAATTTTAGGTTATTAACCCAGTAGCAGTTGGTTATTAGCCCACTGTCTTTCAGACATCTGGTTGGCCACTATTCAGTTTTCTCCTCAGATAGAACCTATTGCTGTTTTTCTCCTCAAAGCTATAATGCTACACATTTGTAACTGTCTGGAAGTTGACATAGATCTGTAGAAGTTACCTAACCTGTGTACCAACACATCACATCATTGCTCTGCAGTGTCTTTTTTTTCTGAGCCAGCAACAGTGAACAGGTCAGTTCTCCAGACCTCCAGTGGGTCTCACTCTTCAGCTTTCCCACAGAGGATGCAATGACACATGACGCTGCTTGGATGCAGGGGTCTCTGCTTATTTCTGATGTGACTTTCCCCTTATTAATGCCTGCATGTAAAACTCAAGAGGCAGAAGGAAGGGAGAAGATAAACAGTATGGGAGCCTAGCAGGGAAGGTTGCAGGGCTTGGCTTCGGGGCACAGATGTGAGAGTCAGTATTTAACCCATTGTGAAAAAAAATGACATGTGTGATGGGTTGTGCTCAAATTCATTTATATGCAAAAAAAGTTACTGTGCTGCCTTTATATGTGTGGATATTTGTGGGAAGATAGAAAGCCTACTTGCGGAGGAAATCTCAAGTTCCAAGTTCACATTTTGATTACTTCTCTTTGAAGACCACAAATAACTAAAGGTTTTTTGTAATGCTTCAGGGCCCTTCATTTCTTTTATGATGCCTCAATGTAGGTCAGGATGAGTTGGGTTGAACTGTTGTACTGGCCTTTACCTTGAAAACCAGATATTATGAAGGAAAGCATGGATTTGGGGAAGCCTGATGAAGGAGCACCTGCCCTGGGACTTTGCCCCTGCCATATCAGGTGTTCATTCCTGGCACAGTCAGTCACTGTCACAACTGTTGTTGAACACATATAAAAATCCCCTACGCCAATCACCGTCATTCACATGTGAGTTTTTGATTTTCTAAGAGCATTCTACAAAGGGTATAATACAATCTTTTATTTGCTACATAAAAGATAATTTTATCCTCCAATAATGTACACGAAGTCAGTTAAAGTATCCTTGTGCACTCTTACCAGAACTTCAGGAAAGGCAAGGAAAATTTGACTCAAAAGCCTGGCAGGTACTTCAAATACTGCAGAGAAATATGATGGATTTTTTTTTCAAAGTGATTGTGACCCATAAACATGGAAGAGCTACCAAGGAATTTGTATAGGGGCTTACATGATTCATTTACCATATTAAAAAAAAAGTAATAAGCATAATGAAAGGAAACATTCTATAAATGTGTACCAAGAGTCAATTGTGTGTCTGCTTCTGTTCTAGATACTATGATACAAAGGGTGGACATTTCTGTCCATCAAGGTATATATTGATAATAGGTCTTTTAAAACCCTTGATTTAAATAGGAAAGTACAGAACTCTCTGGTTTCTTTCACAAATATTAACTCAGTGACTATAAAGTGACCCATTGCATGTTCTGTGTCTCACAATTTTTATATGTTCTGGCTGGTTTGATAACTTCACAATCTTGTGTGGAAGAGAAATGATCTTCAAGAGGCAAGAGTAATTTAAACGTCTCATGTTAATATTCATGCTAAATTTCATAAATGTGAAAAATGCTTCTTTTACATTCCTGTGACTTTCTTAAATCTCTCTACCCTTTAATTATTAACAATGTGCACCTTTTCACAGCTTAAAAAAGCCAACAAAACCAATTGTATATAATTGTCAAAAGCAGACAAGTTACATCTGTAAAAAAAAAATAAGATTTTATAACTTAGCTCATCTCCCTCATTTTGCAAATGTGGAAAACAAAATCCCAGAATGATCCAAGGTCATACAGCAAATGGAGGAAGTTTTAGAGCAAACACCTCAGTGATCCTATTCCTGGTCCAGATTATTTTTCTTTTTCTTATTGGTAAACATTTTGAGTGAACTCAGATCTCTCCAATTCTGATGCCAGTCTTTGACTTAAAAAAATCACAGAGGACATGCCTTTAGGAAAGAAAGTATTACATTTTTTTAAAGTAATTTGCTGCCATTGTTTATATTCATCTAGAATTTTGGGTTCATGATCCATATAGTTCTCTGGCACTGAGACTAGAGCTATCTAGAATGTTTTCATTCATTGCAAGAGTTGTCTAAGACATTTTCCTATAAATGACGTTAAAATGAGAACATCACAAACTTTCACATCACTAGTATCAAACTAAAAAATATAATATTCCCAACAGCTTTTTTTTTTAATTAGGGCTTTTAGTTGTGTCAGGCACCATCCTTAATTTTTCCTGATTTGCTTATTTAATCCTACAAAGTAGAAGCAATTACCATCTTTATTTTGTATGTTAGAGGTTTAAGGCTTCATCTCTGGAATTATTCTTAGAATGTAAATCATGTGTCCAAGAATGCATGGCTAAGGACAGAGTCAGCATTTGAATCTTTATCTGATGCAGGTGCTTATAGTTTTTTTTCAGTGTATACTTTTGATAACTTCCCAAATTTTGAATTCCAGAAGTTCATTTGCTACTTAGTGTCTTAAAAGTTGGATGCATTTCATCATGTAACAATGTTATCAAGTCCACTGGAACCATAAAGTAGCTTAAGTAATATAATTTAACTATATCACGTTTAAGAGAATCATCTTCAGGACCAAAGTATTTATCTCCTTGTTCTTATGAGAAAACACATTCTCTCGTGAGGAAGTAGAGCAGTGGAACTGAAATGCTCTTCGGCTACAGGTCTCACCTGCTAGACAGTCCTGTCACCACGACTCTAAGCCATCCATCTCCATCCACCAGAACTTGGTTTGCCACTGGTGTGAAGGGAACTTCATGATCTTGGCCCTCTGCATGCTAACAGCCATTCCTACAAAGGTCATCCACTGTGAGTTCTTGGCCATGATTCCTGGCTCATCATAGACTAGTCCATCCCAGTCTCTGTTTCCCAGTCTAAGCACCTACTTACCTTCTTTAACTACAGATAACCTGTCTTCTCAGATGGGTTAGCTGAGACCTCCCTGCAATGAACTTGCAACTAATGCAGGGGGACCTACATTGGAATACAAAGATATGACCCCAAGTTACTTCTTGTTTATAATTCTAAGTCTTAGAATAACTAAGCCTTCCAGAGTGCTATCTAAATGGACCAAATTCATTTTAGATGCTTAGATGAGAGGTTTAGATTTTAGCAGAAGGTGTTCATTGCACAGACAGCAGTAATATGCTCCAATAATAGTTTACTATTTTGGTGGTTCTCAGCATACATCAATTAGCTGTACATTGGATTCTTCTGGAATGCCCTTTAGAATTTCAGAACTTGATAGGGATATTTTTAACACGAATATGTTCATTTGAATAGAGCTCAAAGTCAATGCAACCCATTTCTTAATGGTCATTTTAACATATAGAATATGTTTCATTTTTCTTCTATTAGATAAGGCATTTTCCATAAGCAACTTTACTGTCAGAAATCATCTCATGAGTAACAGACACTCTTGTTATAGGACAGACAGGTAGAAGATGGGAAAGCTGATAATATAGAGACTGTATTTTCTACTTTGATAAGAAACTGTCTTTTGATTTCATATCCTTTGAACTGTTTTTTTCCTCCTCTCTCTCTCAAAAAATGCAAATGTTAACCCTCACCTTAATTATCGAATTGTTGATTTATTTGTAGGTAGTCAAGTGAATTTATAAACCAAAGTACAGCCTGGTGACTTAAGCAAGCCTTTTGCCATATTCCCATTCCTCTGTGTTTTGGGGTATGTTGGGAAGTTTGTCTTGTAACTGATTTTGTATCTCTTACATAATCAAGAATTCTGTATCTGAAATAAGTAGACTTTAGAATAAAAGTTGTTTTGCTTTTGTGCTTCTATTGAAGCATTCTGGATGCACGCTCACTGCGAACCAGTCTTATAAATACAGTGGGGTTTTCTTACCTCTCTAATGATCTGTTCAAGTCCATAAATATTTAGGGAAGAAGGCCCTACTATGCACAAGCCATGCTGTAAGACGTTCAATAAATATTTGTGCTATAACGTAACTGAACATGCTGCATAGCAGACATGACAATAGGTTTGAAGGGTGGAAAATGGAAACTACTGAGCTTGGCAGCTGATCACAATCAAATCAGAACACATCAAAACAGCTGGTGTTCTGTGACTCAGAATCAATCAACCAGTTTTGAATCACCTCATACTTCTTTATTTCTCTTTACAGTTTCACAGAAGAGATTTAAACCAGCATATGTCCTTCCCATTTGTTTAAATCCCTGCTTTGAGTTGCTTTGCTTTCATATTCTAATACCAATGAATGAGACTGACTGTAATATAAAAGAAAAAAAATAAAAGCTAGCATTAAAACGATTTTTAAAATGATGTTCCATTTGTATTAAGTAAACCCTATGTTCAAATAAAATGCCTAGAAGAAACACAAAATTTTAAGATTGTGTTAGGGAATGAGGATAATTCTGCATCAGTGGCATTTATGGGATTTATAAATGGGGCAACAGTTACTGTAAATGTGTAAGTTTCTAATTAATATTTTAATGATTATGCAAATAATGGCATCTTGGGAAAATCAATAGTAAGTTAGTAAATGAAAGTTAAAAGTTATTATGTGTTTTGGTTTCTGACACTGGCTCTTCTTTTTGTTCTGCTAGGTACCTATTACACCATTCTTTGGCGAAGGTTATTCAGCAGTGGTGACCCCTTGCAATCGAACACTCTACAAATTATTATCTCTGGACTCCCAGCTGACACCCTGCCGGAGGCAAGAGCTACTAAGCCAACTGGAACTGTGCCTTTTCTCTTGTCAAGGTTTTTTTCTTACACAGGAAAAAGAAAGAAAAAAAAAAAGATGAAGTTGGGCAAAGTGGAGCTCTGCCATTTTTTGCAGCTAATAGCGCTTTTCCTGTGTTTCTCTGGGATGAGTCAAGCAGAGCGCTCCAGGTCCAGATCAAAGCCCTATTTCCAATCAGGGAGGTCCCGGACCAAGCGCAGCTGGGTGTGGAATCAGTTCTTTGTGCTGGAGGAATACATGGGTTCAGACCCTCTCTATGTAGGAAAGGTAGGGCATTTGGCCTTTCAAAGTCACAAATGATGATTGTGAATGTCTGTGGTTGGATGGAGAGCTGCTATTTTTGCTTTGGGGATGGAAAGCATAAACTGTTACTCCGATGAAATAGACCATGAAGGTTTTGGCATTAGCCACTCTGAAATTAGAGTCCAGATTGTTATCCAGATGTTGAATCCATAACTTAGGGAGTGATGCTCCACTCTAGAAACAGAGGAGGAGTCTACAGATACAAGTTTATCATGATTGTGGCCTACTAATAAAACTTTTATTTCCACAATTAGAACAAGATTATTCACTAATAAATGAAGAGTAGTAGGTGTGTATACGCAGTTAATTCTTTTAAGCTTCTTTTTTGCGGGGGAGGGGAGAGTACTGTATAAATGATATACATACTAACTTCATGCTTATATATATCCTTTTTTGATACTTGCAGTTTTTAAACTGCAAAGTGAAATTATTGAGCCTGTTGTCCATCAATTATGAGCGGTTCTAACCCACTTTTCTAAGCGGTGGTCTTGTTTTGATGGATCTGTTGTTTTGTTTTTTAGATCTTCCTTTAAGTTAAAAAAAAAATGAATGGGAACAGAAGTCAGTTTCTAATTGATATTAGACCACAAGTGGCCAGTTTGTGGCGCATGTTTGGTAGCCTAGGGGTAGCCAAATTGGGATTTTTTTTTTTTTTTCACAGCTTCTTTCTGTCTAAATATTTGGGCAGGGGCTTTCCAGTCAAGTGCTTTCTGAACTGAAGGGCCCTTCAAGAGAGCATGTCCCTACCATCCTCATATCTTTAGAGACTGTTTCCAGTCTCTAATCTACTGGCAGGTTTGATTATGGTCATTTATTAGTAAAGATTTCCTGAATTTCTCAGTTTGGTGCTGAGTGCTGGTAAAGAGTTTCTAAGTAGTGCGTGCCGGCAGGATATCTATACATCTGCACTTCTGCTCTTCACTTTGCCAGTTTTATGCGTCTATTCCTGATAAAAATGAAGGACAGCAAACTGATGAATTTATCCATGAGTGAAATTTTCAACTTTGAATGACTGAGGAAGAATGTTTGCTATTTAAACCATGGGTCATTGTTTCATTTGAACACATCTTAAGTAAGTGAAAAATCTGTTTTTGTTGATGGGTATCTACATGAGTCAAGGTAAACTTTATTATTATTTTCCTTTGATGCTTCTATATTTTACAAATACTGACTGATACTGTATTATAAACAAAGAGGACTTGAACAAGTTAAGAGTTTCTGGGGATGTGGGTTAGGATTTTTTTGTGGCCCAGTGGTAGCATTTTTGTGCCTTAAGAGAGGACACGTAAGTACACAGGTACACAAGGAGTTTTTTCATATATGTTTTATGGCCATTCTTCCTTTATCAGTAGTACCATCTCTCTCTCAATCTGTCTCATTCATTTCCTTGTAAACAAAGTGAGAGCGATAATCATCATGCAGTGTTATTGATGGAATTTGGCCCTTAATTTCATTCATTTCAATGCATATTTAACAGATTCATCAAACTTTTTTCAGCAGATAGGTATGTAATATTCAGCTAACTCATAAAGAATCAGTAGTTATGAGGTGAAATCACACTTTTATGGGAATGTAAAGTTTTCTAAAGGCAACTGAAATATTCCCATTAATTTAGTCATAAATGGAGTTGCTGCAATGAGGTTGACATTTCAAAGTGAGCGTCATTTAAAATTTTAAAAACTGGGATGTCTGGGTGGCTCTGTGGTTGAGCATCTGCCTTTGGCTCGGGGCGTGATCCTGGGACCCTGAGATCAAGTTCCACACAGGGCTCCCCATGGGGAGCCTGCTTCTTCCTCTGCCTATGTCTCTGCCTCTCTCTCTGTGTGTTTCTCATGAATAAATAAAATCTTTTAAAAATTTTAAAATACCCTTATTTTTAATTTTAAAAATGTTGTATCATAATTGAAAACACTTCTATCAAAATAATCCCTGTAAGGCCATTTAGAATAACAAAAATACATACCCCTAGGTGACTTAAATTCCAAATGCATGTGAAGCTACTAGGCAATGCTATTGTTATTTTTCTAAGAGAAATTGTGTGGTCTCTTGATTAGTAAAAGAGATGTTCTGTGCTTCCCTTTCAATTAATCAGAAACTGTTGCTTGGTAGATTTTATGTGACAGGAAACAAGTTTGTGTTTATCCTTTGCAGGCTGTATATTGGGAGTTCAGTACTGCCACTCACAGTAAAAGAATGTCCAGGATGATAAGTCGGTTAAAAAGTAAAACAAACGAAACAACAAAGCCTTGATTGACGAAAACAGACAAGTCCAGGAAAAAGCCAGTAAAGTAATTTGAGATGGAGAGGGAATTTATAGACAAGACACAGAAGCCTTCAAAAAACCAATTTACATTTGCTTGGAAGGAGGTAGTGAGAACTTGAATACTTCAGATTGTATATGTGAGATGATGAAATGATTCTCCTTAGGTTGGCAGTCTCAGTAAACAGTTATTATAATGATTTTGACCTCAGTACATTTTCGATCATTTGGGATATGTAGAATAAATATATTTTTCTTATTTTTGTAAGTTGAGGGAGGTAATGACTGTGACCAGAAGTTTTCACAAGACATAGAAAGATGCAAAAGAAATTGTAGATGAAATATGAAAAATGGAGAGGCGGATGTTCATGAGAAAAAAAGAAGGAATACAATCATTACGTTTTACAGACATGTATTTAACCCATAGCTAATTAGACAGTTGGAGTCCTGGTCTTCCTGACAAAAATCCATTACTTAATTTGGAAAATATAAATAATGTCCGTGATAAACTTGATACCTTAATTTGATCACATAATGGATATGTACAATGTGTGTCAAACTAACTTTAGTTGAATTGAAGACTTTGCCACTTCCTACTAGTTGTAGAATTTTGGTTAATTACCTAATATTGCTAATACTTAGCTTCCTCATCCGCAAAATGGGAAGAGTGATAACCTATAATTGAAGTCTCTTTCTGAGAATGAAATCAAAATATGTGGAACATACATATATTTAACCTAGATGTTCTGTTTATCTACTACATATTGTTTATAAAATGATGGAATATGGATGATCTGTTGTGGTATATGTCCATTATTGTATTTGTGATCCTTCAGGTGAAAACAGGCATTATTTTATGTGCTAAAGACTATTTAAACATATTGTGGATATTTAGGAGAATGGTCTGTGTTGGGTATGCTTAGAAATACAGCATATTTTTGTATTTGTATATGATTAGACTATGGCAAAAAATGTGCTTAAGTGGATAATCCTATATTGAATTCACATGTCAGAGAAATCATCTATAATTTTTTAGAACTTCTAATTTGGAGATCACATTTATGGTTGGTGGGCAGCAAGATCAGTTAAATGTACAGTAAATAAGATTTGGTCCTTAGGACACTGAGTAGAATGAGGTCAGAAGATGGCTGTGACCTTGTTATTTTAACCATCTACTGGGTCTGATTAACATAAGTCAAGATCAAAGCAGAGCAGTCTGTTGAAGGGGACCAGCAGGTCTTCTAAACCCCTCACCAAGAGACCTTCACAGTACACACTTCTTGGTTGTGTTACAATCTCACATTTATCATCAGCATCCCACCTTGTTCTTGTGATGCAAACTAAACTGCAGAATCCAAATGTATAGACTTAAGGAAACCATCACAGACATTACTGTAGCAGGATTCTTTTTAATTGAGACATAATTGATATATAGCATTGTATTAGTTTTAGGCGTACAACATAGTGGTTCAATATTTGTATGTATCGTGAAATGTCCACTGCAGTAAGCCTTGTTAACATTTGTCACCTTACACTTAAATTTTTCCAGTTTTATTTTTTCTTATGATGAGAACCTTTTAAAGATCACTTCCCTTAGGAATTTTTAGATATGCAGTGGAATATTATGAACTATAGTCACCATGCTGCACAGAGTACTGTTTTAAAGAGTAATAGTGCACCGTTCCCTAAGAGTATTTCTTAGTTAGGTTATGCCCATTTTCCTGTCCTTTTACAGGAAAAATGAGGTGGAGAGTCTCTTCCTTCCCACTGTAACTTAATGCCACCTGAATTGGCTATGTGAAGTACACAGGAAGTAGCAGTTTCTAGCCATCTCATTGTATCACAGAGCGTGTTTCTAGATTAGTCTTTTCCTCAACTTGGCATCTTGGCATTTCTCACTTAATGTCCCCTAACCATCTCACACACACACACACACACACACACACACACACACAAAGTCGACAGAACCACTGGCTTCTGTTACAGGTATTAAGTGTTTTTCATCTCTCCTACTATAATGGGCTGCCAGCTGATCCCTGCGCTCTGGGCTGTTACTTTCACTGAAATGTGTGCTTCGTGCCTCTTCCACAGTCCGCTTCACTAGCTGTTAACATCACTCTTGCCTTTTCTGCTACTCCCCTTCCTTCCCTCATTCAGGGAGGATTTATACCTGTGTGTGCCCCTCCCCCCCCCCCATCGAAATCACATATACAGAAATGCAGTGCGGGATTCACTCTGCTTTAAATCTAAGCTAGCTGGAAAAAATAAATAAAAACTAAATTTAAGCTTGCTGGAAAGTGTTGGTGAGCGTTTTTAGTGCATTTAATTACACCTTGGCAATATCTCCTACCAAGAGATTCTCTGTCTCCTGAAAACTGAAGCTACATTCAGTGTTCCAGAGAAGATATTTTCATTTTTTAAAAAAGATTTTATTTATTTATGAGGAACAGAGAAAATGAGTAGTGGGAGGCAGGGAGGAAATGAGGGAGAGAGAGAGAGAGAGAGAGGGAAAGAGAGTAGAGAATCAGGTTCCCCGAGAGCAGGGAGCCCAATGGTGGAGCTTGATCCAGGACCCTGGGATTATGACCTGAGCTGAAGGCAGATGCTTAACTGACTGAGCCACCCAGGTGCCCTGAGAAATTTTCATCTTAAAAATAGGGTGTGTTTAAAACTTGAGTTCTGAATTAGATTCCTTTGCTGGGCAAATCTATACTAGATACACAAAAGAAAATAATCACAAATATTAATTACTTAAGAACATGTTCATCATGGTAGCAATTCCATTCCATGGAAGGGGAAAAATGCAAATGTGTCCTCCAACTATGTAGATTACTTAAAGTTGGCTTCAGTCTTAGAAGAAAGCAAATAGTTTGTTTTCCCTCTTTGTGTATGGAAAACCGATTTTCATGCTATCTTTATAACCAGAGTGAATTAAAAAGAACCTCGTTCTTTTTGTTTCTTTGCTGATAGAAATGTGGGACTCTGGTGGCTTTGGAAGGAATTTGGACATGTATCAGCTGTATGGGATACAAAGAAGTTTAGATTTTTAGAAATACTCTTTTTTACAGTTATTTTTTCTCTTATAATAATCTAATTTAACTAAAGTATTAAATGTATTTTCTTCTCATGAAATCAATAATTCAGAGTCCTTGTTTATTTCCTTTAAACTACAATGGAAGTAAAACACATCAGATTTTGCCACTAACATGAAAAAATTCCTACCATTAATACACTTTAATATTGCTCATTTTCTCTTCAAAGTTATCTTAGGTTAGAAATGAAGGTTCTAATTACCAAAGGCTTTATCAGGTGAAACTATACAGCTTAAATGGGGGAGAGGGAGCTTACAGTTATCAACCTAATTATAGTCAAACTAGATAGTCTAGATTAGCTCTAAATTTTCTGATTATGTTGATCAAAGTCATTTAAAGATGTTGTCATCTTTAACGTGTTTTTGTACATATTTTACTTGTCATACATTTGGAGGTGGGAGAAGCAAAAATTAAAATAATGCTCATTCTGTACCATTGTGTTTCCACATTGTATGCATGATGCACTTTTAAGTGCAAAAGACAAGAGATAACCTAAAATTATGATATCAGGCCTTTCTATAGTAAGTGCACTATAATTGTTTGACAAGCTTTATTTATATGCAGACTCATTGATACAGAATCAGAGAAATTGCAGCAGTGTCTGAAACTCACCAAGATAAATGATAGAATTAGATAAATAGCAGGACAGTCACCAAGCCTTTGCTGGTTCAAGCATATATAGATAAGAACTATATTGGAAGAAATTTCATCCTAATCATTTCACATGATTTATATTGATTATCTGTCATAGTGATTATGATCAGTGGAGAGAAACCGCAGTTTGTATAAATATGCCTAATGTTACATCCCTCTAATACTCTTTGGCATGCTATAAAGCTGTCTTGTGTTCTCTCATTTTTTTTTTCTCTCTCCCTTCTCCAATGCTATTCATGATAGTTTTGTGCCAGAAGAGTTAAAAACAAAAACAAAAACAGAAACTCTTCTCTTTCATAAAATTTAATCTGGTTGATAAGCCAAGCAGGTAACCAGATGGCATTGGAAAGCAGTAAATTCTACAGGTAATCTGCAGCTGTGGAGGTGGCAAAGACAGAGGAACTAATTCATGGATCCGTTAAACAAATGATTATATGAGGATACCTGGCATGCCTCTGTGATTTCATAATCCTTTTATACAATCTTCAAGTCAAAACAAAAAAAAATCACTTTCTTTGAAAGTAGGACAGAGTCTTTTAAAATTGTTTTGGGGGAAACTTTATATGGTAGAAAGATTAGTAAATAGAAACCTTAGGTTAAACTTACAAGTTTATTATTATGAGCAATGCTCTAAGGCATAATGGAATTTTATCCTCACACTGTAAAATGGAGATTAAGGAGGTAAACATTTAAGATATTTTAATATAATTTCAGACTTACAAAAAGTTGCTGTGTACTCTTCCCAAACCCAGCTTCTCCAAATGTTAGTATCATCCATGACTATCCTTGCTATTTAAACCAGGAAATTAACATTGGTGGAATACTACTTATTCATCACCAAATTGTATTCAACATTTCCCAGTTGTCACAATAAAGTACTTTTCCTTATAGGAACCCACCTGGTATCACATCCTGCATTTCTCTTGTTTCCTTAGTCTTTTCCAGTCATTCATTGTCATTCTTGATTATTTGGTAGCATATTTTACAGTCTGGCTTAGTTTCACGTTTCTTCCTAATGGAGACATTTTAAGTGATGTAGTTTTGCTAAGGATGCCACAGAAGGGATGTTGTGTACTTTTCAATGCATTTTGTCAAGAAGTACAGATGTTGATATATTCCGTAGTAGTGATATTGACTTTGGTCGCTCAGTTAAGGTGGAATCTGCTAGATTCTTTTGCTAAAAAAAAAAAAAAAAAGAAAGAAAAAGTGAAAGTTTTGAAATCTTGAAGGGGATATAAAATTATCTAAGCTGTCACTGTGAATTGGAATAAATTCTACAACTCGTTTGAGGGGGACTTTATTGGACGATGCCATTGTCCATCTTTAGGGATGAGAGAGTGGTATGGTAATTGATCTTCTCAAAAGCACATCAATTTAGTTTGTTTCAGGGAAATTGATTTTTTTTCTTTTGAACCAGGCAATAATATTCTCTACAGTCCAGGATTTTAAGATGTTTGCTGATCTAGAGTTACAACAAGAGCTTTTTCCTCCAGTGTTGACAAAATATATAAAGAAGTCTTTTACGCTGGGAGGTGCGCCACAAATGCTTAAACCTTGTAATTGTAAATAACCATTGTTTTAGAAAATAATAGACACTCAGGATTTGCTTAAGTAGAAGTAGCCAAAGAGAGTGCAGTCGAACATTATAGATTTTAATATAGTCACAGGAGAATTGAAATCTAAACAATGGATATAGAATTATAGTAAGTGTTTGAAAAAATTTAGTAATGATAGTTTTTCCTAATGATCCCTTTTAGAGCCTATGAAATTTCTCTTTCGTAGTCAATGCTGATTAAATCTTCCAAGTTAAAACTTCCAAGCTACCTTCCAAGTAGGCCATTCTCCTATGAGAAATGAGGTTATTGATACTTTTGGAAGTAAAGCATAAAGTAAGTGAACAATCATTAGAACTATAATTCAGAAGAGTTAGAAAATGAATCTAGATGCTAATATCAATTTTGAGAAGTACATTTCTGGAAAAAATGTTAGTAAGTTTTAGTTCTACAAAAATATATGGCCTTCTTGCAAAGTATCAGATTATGTTATATTATTGCCAAGCTCTTATAACATATGTTTTTTGAAAACTTTACCTTTAAAATGACATACATGTATTCAAGAAAGAAAAATACATTTACGGGGCTCTCAAATCATTTGATAGTACTTACTAAAATTTGACAAGACTTAAAACTGAATATGGTTAGAATAATAAACAGTGCTAATAATGGAGAGATTAAATGATATTTAGCTAAGATACAGAAATACTTAAGATGAACTGTAGAACTGAAACTTTCAGAATAGAGTGTACAAAAAGAACAAACTGTTGAGAGTCTGGGAAGAAAGTATTTAGGACTTCCCATTTTTTAAAAAAATTGTCATCCTTTACAATTTCTCATTTTTGGTATATGAAATATACAATATACATAAGGAGTTTTATGTCATAAAAGTACCCTTTCACTCAAGTGGGATGATCAGTAGCCCATCTCAGAGGGGTTAGAAAAGAAAGAAAGGAGTTTTGTAACTAGCTGATCCCACACTGCAGTGGAATATTCCATTGAGCCGGTGTAGGCCCATAGAGCATTAGGTCAGCCTGGAGCATGATTATCTCCAAAGTCAGCTTAGCTTACTTTTGCATCCCATAGCTTACTATTTCAGTATAAGGGAAGGTCTGAGCACATCCCAATAAATGACATCTAGAGAAAAAGAAATGGCCAGGAAAATACTCAGGTTGGACTCAGCCAGCCTTAGGTCTTCTCAGGCCAAGAGTCTGGGAGTTATTTTTAGAACTGTCATTACAAAAGCAAAAGAGTGAGTAAGTGAATGAAAGAGAGAGCCCAAAAGAGTGTGTATACTGGGATGGGGGTAAGAGAACAAGATAGTACTGTGAGGCCATCTACTTTCTAGCCAAGTTAGAATCCTTGTCTTCTGTAAGATAAATGCAGAAGACTAATTTCTCAAGATGGGTCTATGTTACCGCAATGGTAATTACCAGAACCAAAATGATTAACATCATTCCAGCAAGTTTTGTGTGTAAACAGTGTGCAATTATCTGATAAGAATGCTTCCCTTAGAATATTTACTTATCTTCTTAGTTAAAATGCTGACATGTTTTAAGGTATTTAACTGAAAACACACAATCAAGATTTGGACAACACATACATAATGCTCAACAGATGTGAGTTTGAAAGATTTGTGATGATCACTAGTGAAATTAGTCAAACCCTACTTAAATTAGATTTTTTCTGATTTGTGAGTCATTTAAAGGTCCACATTGGAGCAGAATGTGTGTGGAGAGTAAAAGATTACACATTCTGCACTTGGTTTGAAATGAAGAAGAAATAAAAGTCAGCATTTTCTTTTTCATAACATATTTGAGAAACTCAGTTCTGTGTTTCACACCCACTCTATCCTTGACAGAGTTTATATAATTTTCTCAACTGAATCATAACAGAGCTGAATTTAGGCAGCTAACTAATTTTGCTTATTCAGGAGAAGTAGATACTGGTGAGTTCTAGTCCTTGGTATTCAATGTAATTATATATAAGAAAAGTGAAGCTATCAGTAGTTAAAAATGATTGCTGAAGAGTTAGGTGAGGAATATCACATGGCTCTGGCACATGGAGAGAGCTTACTTGTCATGCTAGTCACACATGGAGTCTAGGAAGAGATACAGAACCACATCTAAAATAAAGTAACTTGAATTGTACAGCAGATACACGACCTTGGAAATATGCTTTCTCCAAAGATGAGTATCAAATGATGGGATGGGATGGTATTGTAAAGCTTGACATTGAAATTAAAAATACAAGCTTCATGATAAAGGAGAAGTTATCTTTTTGGTTGATCATTATATCATTTGCAAATAGACCATTACCTGTGGCGTAACAGCTGTGTTCAGTGAATTTGGGAGAGCAGTTGTGGAGTGTAATGATCTGAAACAAGACTGTTTTCCCCATTGATTAGATCATTTGTTGGAAATGTGAGTACAGTTGATGGTGGGAAAATATATACAAATGAATGAGGACTTGGGGTTAGGGTCAGAAGGAGGTGTGGTGCACTTTATTTTAGATCCAATTAAGATTTCACAATGGAGGGCAGCCCAGGTGGCTAAGTGGTTTAGCACCACCTTCAGTCCAGGGCATGATCCCGGAGGCCTGGGATCAAGTCCTACATCAGGCTCCCTGTGTGGGGCCTGCTTCTCCCTCTGCCTGTGTCTCTGCCTCTCTCTCTCTCTCTCTCTCTTTCTCTGTGTCTCTCTTTAATAAATAAAATCTTTTTTTTTAGAGATTTCACAATGGAATTTATGATGAAAAACATAGGGAACTAATATTCAAATTATTAATCTCTTATAGTACATATATTTTTTAATGCTACTCCCTTCATGCTCTGTCTGGTTTCTGACTTATGTTTGATTCTTTTATAAACTCCAGTCATACTAACAAAGTCCAGTTTTTCACAGTACTCCATTTTTAACTTTCTACCCAGGGCTGAAGGATGTTTGGGGAATTGAAGCTTTAAGGAAGAAGGAGTTGAAGCTACTTTAGACAATAACCCTTTAATTATTTTTTTCAAGCAATGACCTCTCTTGGAATTTGGCAAAAACAGTTTTTGTTTTTGTTTGGTTATCAAATATGCATTATCACAAAGATTTTTTTTTGCAAATCACATGGATCCTTGATGAAATGTAAATATTATATAAATATCAACTTCTTTATCAAAATTAAAAATAATATATTATTTTTTAAAGTTATTTATAGTATTAGAGCTGCCTGGGCTTTAAAGCTCATTCTACATAATCTCTTTCTGAATTCAGAGAGATTCTTATTCAATATCTTTAATAGGTGATCAAGTAACCTCTGTTACTCTGTAACCTCTGTTACTAACCTCTGTCTGTTAGTTGGGGCAAGAATGGTGGTGGAAACACATTTCAGTCATGTGATCTGGGTTTGAGTACTGGCTCCAGCACTTGAGAATGGTGTGACTTTGAGCAAATAACTTATTTTCCCATTCATTTACTAATAAAATAGGAACAACAATATTAGCCTCACAAGGCTATTGCAAGCATCAAAAGATAGAATTAATATGAAAATATGAAATAAAGTATAAAAGTGAGAGAGTGTATTTCCAAGAGTGAGTGAGCTTCATGAGGAAAGGGATCTTGTCCACGACAAACGTGGGCCCTGGACATACGTACTGGGTTGGTAGCTGTTAAGTGCACAGGAAACTCACGGAACTGTGATGCTCTGGGGTGTGGTGAGAAGATTTTTAGGACAACAAATACTAGTTTTAGGACAAGTCTTATTTTTAGGAACTTGAATTCTATTTGGCTGTTAAAATATTTTAAGGCAGGGGCGTCTGGGTAGCTCAGTCAGTTAAGCATCTGACTCTCAATTTCTGCTCTGGTCATGATCTCAAAGGCCTGAGATAGAGCCCTGCATTGGACTCTACACTCAGTGGGGAGCCTGCTCCAGATTCTCCCTCTGCCCCTCCCTGAGCACACACACGCACTCCCTCTCTCTCCCCCAAATAAATGCTCTTAAAAAAAACCAAAATATTTGAAGGCAGGTATTTTGCACCCCCCCATTTTAAATAATATTTTAAAAGATTAAGGAATTTATCTTAAACATTTCATTTATGACATGATTTCCAGAATTTCCCTCATACTTAGCTATGCTTATTTCTCAGTGTCTCAAAATATGATAATCAGGATTAAACTTCAGTAATTTATAACTGATCCAGTCAGTTCAAAACAAGAAAAACTGAGATTATTTCCCTCAGTATGAATTCTTCCGTTAACACAAGGCACGACTGCATAACTTATCATGGCTAGTCTCATTGTCATTAGCATTATTATCATCTCTTGAAGAAAATAATGCAAAGAATCAGGGTTTGAAACTAAATATATATGGTCATAAGATAGTGAATATGCAAAATGAATCTATCATAAAATTGAATATTAATGAGGAAAGCCAAAATTGATGTCTCCACATATTGTTTTCATCAGAAAAATGTTAAATGTGAGGAGTCGAGTAACTCCCCTTCCAGAGCACACTGAAAATTCCCTCACAGGCTGCCTGTATTGGCTTTCTCATACCCTTCCATTAGTTGTCTCTGCATTCTTCTTTGGTTTTATAAGTTAAAACAATCTTTTTCATACATTCCAGGCAGAAAGATAGCTTGTGGCATTGTTAACGTGCCCCACAGCTCTAGGGCCAGGACGTGGCATTTTCCCCATGTTACTGAATCGGATGCATCCAGGTGAGCACGATTTCCTCAGCGCTGTCATTGGGAGTGCCTAAAGCTACCACCAATTCTCAGACCATTACCAAGATACAGTCTCCTGGAAAGATGTGGGGCCCAAGAGACAAACCTCATCTGAATGATACTTCTTCCACCCTGATGACCCAGGATCATGGATTTTGTGACCTCTAGAATTCCTACAATGGCCTGATCCTGCTTTAAAATCTGTCATAAACCCATCAGGAGGAATAAATAAATAAAGAGAGAAGAGGTTGGGGGAAGGAGATAGGTTACTTTGGAGCTGTCTGGAGTGTTCAGTGCAACAGATAGGAATATTTCAGTTGGTTTTCTGATAAACTTGAAGAGGATGAAAGGAAACAGAGATTAGACCCCAAAAGTAAGGGCTTTTTACAAAAGTAGGATGCAAATATTTTGTTTAATTTTCTTGTGGAAAAACGGAAATTATGCAGCAATTTGTATGTTTTGTGATCATCTTTGGATATATTACCTAGTATGAGTGGTAGATTATGTGAGTGTATAGAGAGGAAGTTTAGCCTAATTGTTAAATACTATGTCAGATTCATAAATCAGGAAGATCTGAGTGTGAATCTCAGCATTAACATTTAACTAGCAATTAATTTATGTCAGTTTAATCTCTGTTAAAATGGGTTAATAAGCCATATGTATTACAGTTGTTAAAACTAAGATAAATGTAGTGCTTCATATTAGATACATGGAAAACATTCATTCAGGGTTACCTGTTACTGTTAATAATAGTGATACATATTTTTACTTTGCTTTCAATCTCTACTTTCTATAATTGACCTGAGTTAGGTGTTTTCTTTTTAGAGACTATATTTTTTTAAGACTATCTATAGACTAAGGCGAAAACAAAGATAACCTAAGCAGGATTCATCACATTATCATACTTTGTGACCACAGACAGACAAGTCCTTTAAATTACCTCTCCCTATTTCTTTATCACAAGGGGACAGTAGATGGAGTCAGAATCTCCAACGGGTGACATCTGTTAAAGTGCTTTGAAATATAGAAAGTATTAAGCTTTGAAGTTATTTCTGATGGGAAGAAGAGTTACTTGTTATATTTATAAAATATTAGGGTAGGAACAGAATTTGCAACTTCTATGCTTTTCTTGGTAATTATTGATAAATAATACTTTGATATGTACCATAAAAATGCTTTCAGGATTCGCTGCTGTTTTAAGTATTATACATTGATGATCAAATCAGATTTAAAATTACATAAAACAGCTTTTCAAGCCACACATTTGCAGAAAGAGCAGAGCATCCATACTCACATACACAGAGGATTGCTTTATTCTCAAATACTTTCCAAATCTAGAAAGGTAATGACATCTTTGAGAGTTTCCAAGGAGGCATAAGATTCTAGTATCATTAGGATTCTACTGAATAACAGTGATACTTAATAGAACTGGGTAAATGATATTGCTTCTTAATCTCTGCCCTTTTTTCTTCAAGACTATACCTTAGTTCTGAACTTCATCTTTGTTTTGTCTGAAGTTTGGCTCAAACTATTACTTGGGTTTACCTATCCTATACTTGTTAGATTCTGAATTCAGAAACTTGAGTTTGACCAATTCATTTTAGCTCCAAAAATGGAACTCTTTTTCAACATCTCTGGCCTAAGTATTGAGAATTAATGCTGCTTGCATAAAATTTTTGGAGTAGTAAAATTCTGACACTTTGAGAGAAAAAGGGTATTGAACATCTTGCTGTAATTTGAATATGTGTATAAACAGATATTTTCCCCCTTCATATTATTAGATAAATAAAGAGAAACCAAATATTTTACAATCCTGATAGTTTTACCAATGTACAAGAGGTGGGACAGAGAATGTTCATATTGGGAAATACTGCCAGCTTCTAGGAATTGTCATTGCAAAGGAATCTGTTCGGGCAGGCAGGTGTTCTCAAATATAATTAAAGAAAACCTAGAGGGAAAAAGAAGGCCAGAGGTTATTTTTCCCTTTTTTATAAATTAAAAAAAAAAGAAAGACAAGATGTTGAAATAAATCACCCAAAGAATATGTGATACAAAGGGAGAAGGGCGTCCTTAAATGCAGTTCTACAATATAAAGCTGAGGAAATGCTTCTGTAGCTCAGATAAGTATTTTTTTTCATGTACAAAAATAATCATGTCTGTTCACTACATCCAAATGAAAGCCATGTGAGGCTTAGGGCAAATTCTATACAATTTGACCATGAAAAACCTCAAGGTTTCTAGATAAAATGAATGCTAAACCCACCCAAAAACTCATAGGATGTTTCTTGTATGATGTTTGCAGTGAGGCTAGCTTATAGGTGAAAAGAAACACTTCTCAGGCTGGAGCAAATTTATCCATTCAGATGGATAAATTTATATTTTATCCATCCAAATACAAACATGCAGTTGAGAGAATATGTATCCTGGCTTCACAAACTCTTCACTATAGCTTGACCCCATACCTTAGGGTGATTTTTTAACCTTTATCCCCTACCATATATGATATGAAAATTCTAATAAATCATACCCTGCTCCCATACACCACAGGAGTAACTATTCTTCAACTTAAAAATAAGTACATAAAACATGACACATGGGTGTAAAAATAAATGGACACAAGACTATTAAAGTGTCCCTTTTGTTGGATTCATAACAATGTCTGCTTAGAGAAACAAGTGTTTACTCATATTTGTTTTACTTTTGATTGTATCTCATTTGTCATCAGCCATTCAGTGATTTTAATTTGTTATTTTTCAGGGAGTCAATGGCTTTTCCTTTGTATATACCTGTGCTGATTTAAAATAAAAAGCTAGGGGATCCCTGGGTGGCTCAGTGGTTTAGTGCCTGTCTTTGGCTCAGGGCATGGTCCTGGAGTCCCGGAATCAAGTCCCACATCGGGCTCCCTGCATGGAGCCTGCTTCTCTCTCTGCTTGTGTCTCTGCTTCTCTCTCTCTCTGTGTGCCTCTCATGAATAAATAAATAAAATCTTAAATACAATAAAATAAAATAAAATAAAATAAAATAAAATAAAATAAAATAAAATAAAAAGCTATAGCTAAGTGTTCATCATTTTTATCAAGCAATGGTGCTGGGCTGATTCAAAAGCACATTACATGAACTAATATAGACCTGCACAGAGAAAACTGGTTTAATTTGGTTCCCAAGCATATGTACCATCCTTTGTTGTTTTTTGTTTTCTGTTTTTTTGGTTTTGTTTGTTTTTTGGGGTTTTGGTATTTTTTGTTTTGTTTTGTTTTGTTAATTCTACTCATCAGAATGAGAGTGAGCACCTTTTTCAATGTTGTATCCTCAGGGCCTCATCCTTAGGCAAGCTCTTGCTCTCAGGGTTAGAACTTGCCTAAAATTGAGCAAGGCTAGTATTTGCTAAAACTGAGAGTGAATTTGTCCTTAAATCCTGTGCCCTTACCTACCTGCCTTACTTGCTTCCTGCTAGGAACAGCCTTTTGGCAGAAAGGTGAATAAGAGGATTGCCTCTCTAAACCTTTAATGCTGATTCAGTTGCACTAACATGGTCTCCATTTAAGTCATATTGGGTCCTCACCAATACTTTTTGGAAGTCAGTGAAGCTACAAAGTTCAAGCATAGAACTGCTTGTGATGTGATAGAATGGGGAGAATTGACAGCCTCTTTCAGTGTTTTGGAAGGAACATCTGTGAAGCTTTAATTCTGTCTCACTGTTACATCTTTAACATTTTATCAGAGAATTGACACTGAATCCACAAATTTGACGATGGTACTTGGTACCCTTTACTTAGATTGGCCCTGTTCAATCATTCGCTTTTTTATGTATTTCAGATGTGCTGAATTTTATGGCAACTAGTTAGTAGAAGATAAAAAAAAAAATAATTGAGAAGAAAAACATTGATTTAAGTAAGAAAGGTTAATAGCATTTAAATTTTTCTCTAAAATAGTATGAATATAATCTGACTATACATATACATTGTATGTAAATATATGCAAATGTACATATGATAACTTTTTACTGTAAGCATTTTATGACTATTTGAATGTGGTTTCTTGGTACAAGTTTGGAGCTCTTTCACATGAGAAAAAATAATTTTGTGTTTACAAGTCAACCTTATAGATGTCTTAAAAGGCAATGTTACTAGAAAGAAGGAAATACAAAATATGTGCAATTCAAGCTCTTTTTAACTTTTACCTTTCCCACTTCCTTTTCTCTATCCCCTCTATTCCTCTTTTCCTTCACCTTCCTCTACCACATTTTAATATCTGACGCTTAAGAGGAAGAGCTACTGTCTTAAGCAGTGCAAAGGGCCCTCTTTCTATATTCTCTTGGTTGATTTTTATCTGTAAGTAGAAATGGAGTTTAAGGATGACAAAAGTTTTAAAGCAGAACAAGATATTCTGTTCTGGGATGAGTGGTTATCATGTTCAATTAATTCTTATTATTTATGGTAATTATGTTCTACAGAATTACCATGAACACTGAATTAGAAAATACGGAACCAGTGCTCCTGGGGGAAATACAGGGTTAGGTTCTTGTGAGCCTCTGGTCACATTTTCATCCTGTGATAACTCGTAACTTTATGTGTGTTATGTTTAAAGACATCTAAATATGTAGGTAGATGGATGATCAGTGATCTGTTAGCATTGAACACATGGCCAGTGGCAGTGTAACTCATGCCCCAACAAACTTAACTAGCGCACATATTTCTTTCTCTAAGGCATATTATGGAACCCCAGGTATCACTTCAGCAATACACGGGGTGGGAAGTGGTGTATTTTAAACAGCAAGGGCACCAACAAAAAACACTAAAATATGAACGTGGGGCATTACATTGACTTGAAAAGCACATTTGTTTGCAATAGAGAGCTGAAACAGAAGGCAGAGTGTTGACCTATTCAACCTTAGGTAGGCATGGATGAACAAGGAGACTCAAATTCTTTGCAGCTGCATATGTCCCATGAATGACCAAGAACAAATACATTTTAGGGAGTAGGAAAGTTCACAAATACGGATCTGGGATATTAAAGACCCACTGTATCTACTCTAGTAAAGAGAATATCCATGAGTCCTATTTTGAGTACAATGCATGTACAGTTTAATATTAAGTTATTAGGCAACAAATCCCCAGAAGTAAATAGGACAGAGGAAATGTAAATTGAAAATGATGAAGATAAATTAACAGTAAGATAATTATGAAATGAGTAGCCATAGTTGATATTCTGAAAACTCAGAATATCACTGAAAATACAGGATCCTTTCTGAAAATAGTTAATTGAATTGCACAAACATAGCAACCATGTTTCTTATAAAATGCTGACCTACAATCCATAAGTAATAATTGCATCCTAACTTTAGTTTATAAATACTAAATTTATTATTATAGTAAGTATAGTTAATATTATTACCTATCATAATACTAACCCCTAGTGGTGCAAAAGATTTCTCTGGACAATTTACAGAAATTTCTATGGAAATTATAAGCCATCTCTTAATGGCCACTCAAGAACGTTGATGAGCTGAAGAAAACAAGAACACTGACTTAGACTTGCAAAGAGTGCTCACAAATGTCTGATGTCATTTTTTATCAGTTTGGCCTTTTCAATGGATATCGTGAGCAGAATAAGTTATTATATATCAACAGGGATATCAGCTGAATTTGCAGATGGAGAAAGACACCAATGGAACCTACACCTAATAGGGGACACAGGCAAAATCAAATAAATAAAAATAAAGAGTGTGATAGAAACTGATACATCATGTAGAGAAAAATACATAAGGGGATGGGAATAAAGAGTATCAATAGAGAGATCATAATATTTTAAAAGGGTGGTAAGCTTTATGAAAAGTATTTGTACAAAGTCCAAAGGGAGAGGCAGAATGAATCCAGTGGACACCCAGGAAGAATAAATTCCAGAGAAAACAGCAAGAGTAGAGACTCTTAGCTGAGAGTGGTTGGTATGTTTGAGGGAATAAAAATTACCAGTGTGGCTGGTTGGAGTGAGCAGCGTGTAATAGCAGAGAAGAAAGGGGAATCAGATTATCTGGCTGGCTCTATAATTCCTGTGAGGTGTTCTTTGGTGTAATGACAAAGGTCATTTCAAATATACTATGAGAAATGAAGTCCTAGGAAATCCATCTCTCTGTCTGCTGTACAGAGATTATCCTTGACTTGCCAGAATGGTTAGAACTTAATTTGTTATCAAGGTTTTTTTGTTTTTGTTTTTGTTTTTTTGTTATCAAGTTTTGGTAGCATCTTTTGACTCCTCCTTATTACTAAATCCATCCCCCTCCTTTTTTGGGGCACACTTGGTATTCTAATGTTGCTCTTGCTGTTTGCTTATGCTATCTTGTTATATCTAGTATCTCTATGAGCTACCACAAGTCTCTTCTGGGACAAAGTATTCAGTATATAGATAAGTAGAGAAATGGATAATAAGGAAATTGAACTTGTGTTCTTTTATGGTATTTGTAGCAACTGCAGTTTAATTAATGGCTTTTGGATTGATCTTCAGTTAACCAGAATTTGGTTAATTTATACTATAATAGGCCAATTGCAAAGCAACCCATGTAAACTATGATTTGACTGGATCCAGTATGTTTTATGTAATCTAATTCTTAAGAAACTAATTATTAGAGAACACTGAGTACATTCAGAACAAGCATATGTGTCATATATATGTCATTTAAAAATATACATAATTATATTGGATAATTCTCGGACCAAAGGGACTTGTATATAGTTCTCTATAGAAGTAGAATGAAAATTAGATTCTCTTCTTAAGGTATATTGCCAGTCTAGTAGAGAAGATTATATAGTGTCTTTAGTTAAATTTAGTTAAAATATGAATGGTTAAAGTGATAGCATGAAACTGATTGTCTCATTGTTGAGGCAAAATCTGGTCATTTAATAACCACATTCTTTACTCAAAATGGTTATTTGTAGAAAATTCAATAGTAAATTCTTAGCCAGCATTCCAAGATAACTATACCCAATGTAGTAGATACTATATATAGGGGGACAGGGAACAAATGACAAAATTTAATAAGAAAATATCTAATGGTGTTTAGGGAACTTAATATATATTTTTCTCATGGCATTAATTTCAGAGTTCATTGTATACATCATGGATGGGATACTTACCAGTTTTATTCTGATAGTAAGAAAACATGAAAATTACGATGGTGAAGTACTGTGATTTAGGAGATTTATTTCTAGGGTGTGTGGATGGGTCAGTCAGCTAAGCATCTGATTCTTGATTTCAGCTCAGGTCATGATCTCAGGGTCCTGAGATTGAGTCCTGCATTGGGCTCCACTCTGGACATGGAGCTAGCTTAAGATTCTCTCTCTCCTTCTGCCTCTTCCCACCCTCTTCGTGTGTGCTCTCTCTCTATTTCTCTCTAAAAATTTTTTAAAATGGGAGATTCATTTCCTACACGAGGAACTAAAAGATTACAACAAAATTAACTTTTAAATATACAAAATAAAATCTGTAATCATAAAGAGGGCAACAAAAATTTTAAATACTGTATTTATAGTAAGATACTGAGCATTGACTTTAAAATACGTTATAAATAATTGTTGTGTTCATTGCAACTACATGTTTCTCCTCCACTGGCATGCAAAATCTTTGGTTCTCTAGGTCCACAGATATGACCTGGCATAAAGTAACTGGTGGTCGTTAATCTGAGTTAAAGCTGCCCATTAATATGGTTATAACATGAATAGGTAATGATGAAGTTTTCACTGTTGTGTTTAACACATATTCAGGTTTGTTTCTACAGTGATTTTACCTAATTGTGTAATGAAGATCGATGAGGAAATAATTTTCAAACTAAACATTCTGATATGACCTATGACATTTCAGGAGCATACCTAACATTGAAAAGAAAAGTGATAACCAGGAGAAAGATATAATTTTTATGGGTTCTAAAGCTTCATAAGAAAAAAATATGTATATACATACACAAAAATGCTTTTGGATATTATACAAAATTATGATTACATTGCTGTGCCAACATCCCCCAGTGTCTGGGTCTTGGGAATGACTTGTACAAGTACAGAGCCTTAAATCTTAAGGTGCATTAGCTTCAGAATAAATCCACCTTTGCATAGCAAACCATAAATCTCTACTGAAAATGTTTAATTGAATATATTAATATATGTCTGTGAAGGGATTGGTTTCTTGTTCGAAATGATGTTGTAAAAGGATTGCTTTAAGTGTTGATACCTCTCTGGGTCAGATAATTTCCTTGGTTTCCTGCCCATCAATGAAAACTTATTATTTCTGACATAAGACTGTCATATTTTGCTTTTGCTAACACAATTCAGGGCTCATTATCATAAGCAACATTTTTTAATAATGCAGGGCAAAAGTTATGCATAAAATACTTAGAAAATTTAATCAAAAATTTAATTTTAGTAGAGATTTGATGGGTGTGTATGCATGTATATATAAATATGTAGAAAGAAAGAACTTTTCTGGCAAAATATTTCATTGATGTTTCGAATTAAATTGTGACACATATGTTTAGGTGCCTTTAGGTCTTCTAAGAAGGATTACTGAAACTTGGATTTGGAGCGGCATTGCCAACTGCTCTGTGTTGCCATTTCTGTGGCTGCTGTGGCTGTTACGGCAGCTGCTACCGATGGCACAGGTGCTTTTGGTGTCAGTTCAATGTAATTTAACAAGAATTTATAGAGTTTTTGCCATTCCTTTTACCAGATATACAGGGGTATGCTTAAAAGTATGAAAATGGAGAGTAGTTTTCAAATATCAGTAACACATTTTAAGGAATTTATAGTCTAAACTTCAAGAGATTTGGGCTAAGCGATCAGAGTGTAGATAGGAGAACAAAAGTAAAGCTGCTTTAGTTTTGAATTCTGTGCCGTGCAAGACTGGATATGCTGTCTAGATATATAAAGGCAGGAACAACAGTGTAATAAGGCAGAGCTATAATTACCTGTTTATTGGACTGATTCTTCTCTTGGATGAACTCTTAGAGGCAGGATCTGTGTCTTTCATTTTTTGCATTCTCAGCACTGAGCAGATGGTCTGATGTAAGTATTTTTAAAATACATTACACAGATGAATATAGCTAAGAAACCACAGTTTCTAAGTAGACTGAGACTAATAGGACTGTGCACTCAGGAGATATATAGGTAATATATTTCCTGAATAAGTTGGTGAAATTCAAGGCAAAAGGAGTAAGCAGTTAGTGTGAAGAATGGAGAAGAATAAATCACATTCGCTTTTTAGCCGGATACATTCTGGCAAGACAAAAACACTGAAATTGTGCCTTAAAATTAAGCAGGAAGCAAGGCAGATAGATATTAGCTGTGAGGATTTTTGGTTTTTTTTCCAATATTTTTACTGAACTCTGTCCTTGTTTTGAACACGCTGAAAACAAGCTTGTATAAACAGGAGTTGATCCAGATTCATTAAGTGGACAGTGCATTAAAGTTGAAACATCTGGGCAGTGGCTGGTTAGGTGCAGAGGCTCGGCTAAAACAGGCACCCAGAATAATTGGTGGTTATTTCAATAAAGATTTATTAAGCCCCACTAATGCACACAGTCCCTGCCCCTCAAAAATCTTTGAACACAGTGGAAGTTTTAATTGCCTATAGCCATTTCTGCTATGTGCCAAATTCTATATCATTGGCTCAAGCCATTAGAGACCAAAAAACTTAAAAACAGGTAACCGCTTGGGATCATCATCACTGAAGGGCTGGCTTTTAGGTACTTTATGGGATCCATTTATCCTACGTTAACACCTATAGTATCTGAAATTAAAGGTGACGGGGGAGAGGAGAAAAAAAGAACGAAAAGGACAGAGGGACGGAAGGAAGAATGACAGAAGAAACCCTATGTGTCACATAATGTGTTAAGTTCGTATAGTGTAGCTGTAAGCCATATCATGTGGTATGAGCAGGTACATGTATAGATGCTCCAGTTCAGAACTCATAGGGGGCCATATGCTGTGTGCTCAACTAATACAAATGCTCAAGCTTCTAGTGGTTCACAGCCTCCTGCAGTCACCACCTCACTGACCAGCGAGACTTCTCACATCATGCCACTTGCCAGACGCTTGTGCAATCTGGAGAAGAGCAGAGTGAATGCTATTCATGTGTGTCCTGAAATGGAAAGAACGAGAAGAAGAGCTATACCTGCTTTCACTGAGATGCAGTGAAAGTCTTAATGAGTCTAAGGTGGTTGGTCAGATGAGAATCAGTCTTCAGGAAGAATCTACTCAGGACCGTTTCATCCTATCCAGCTTTAGATTTCCAGATTTCACCTGTAGCTAAAGTAGTTTGCCTGTTGAAAACCAAACTTAAGGAATAAGGAAACACCAAAATAATAATAAATAGAACTCCATGGTCTGTAATGGTCCTGTAAGAAGTCATGTTGTTGTGGTATTTTTCAGGTGTGCATTAATTTACTCTTTGATCAAACCTTTGTACGTGGCCTGTACACTCATATAGCCGTTTACTGGGGATATAGATATAAAAAGATTCTTGTCCTTTCTGTAGGTCACAGTAGTGTGAGGAAACTTACACATACCCTCAGTGTTGTCTGACAGTGGATTTTATAAATGTGCAAAGAAAGATTAAAGGCGAGAACACAAAAAATCAGCCTGAGGGAATCAGGGCAGAGTCTTTAAAGAGGAGATAATATTTCAGCTGAGCCTTAAAGGATGAGAGGGTGGTCCCTAAATAAATGGGATAAGGGAAAAAGATGTTCCTGTTCCAAAGGAGTAGCTTGTGCAAGACATGGCTTGGGGAGATAATATAATTTCTTTAGGGGTCTGCAAGTGATTCAGATGGCCAAAGAGGACCAAAGAACAGTGGCACCCACGAATCAAGAGCCACACCACGAAACATTAATGTACTCCATAAGGAATTTTTGTTTTCTTTTGTTTTCTTTTTGTTTTTACTTGCCTTTTGGAAGGTTGGTTTTGAGCCAACTGGGTTTCAGAAAGGCCAACTCTGCTTCTATTAAAGGCTTTTCAGTTGAAGGAGGCAAGATGGAGGCAGAAGAGGGAAGGCATCAGTTCAGTGATGGTTAAATATTCCTGGCAAGAGATGGCAGGGACTGAACTATGGCAGAATGAGGATAAAAAGGATAAGATGAAGAGCAGTTATTGGGAAAGTGGAGTAGGCACGATGTTGAGTTATAAATGTGGAGCTGAGAATGTCTGGAAAGATACAGGAGAGAGGAGAGGTTGCCTGTCTTATCATGGTTGTGTCTACAGTGTCAGCACATAAGCACATAGTGAGTGTTATACAGTGAACAGTGTATCTGTGTTTCTGGCTCAAAACAGGAAATACCGGATTATGTTGCCATTTGACATTGTTGAATTTGAAGTTGCCTGGGGGATATCCACATGAAGATGTTCATTAATGAAACCTTCAAATCTTTAAACGTAGACAATAGGTGAGAATAACAACTTCTTGAACCTCGCTGATGGTGAAGCATGTAGGATTGATGACTTAGTGAAGAAGAGCTAACTTTTCAGCTTGGTCATAAAAGGTTCCCTTGGGAGAGAAGGGTAAAAGCAAGTATTCTCTAATACACTGATTTTTACGTTCCTTTTTCTTCATCCTCTTTTCCTGTTCATCCAGGTAGTCAGAAATACTATTTTTAAAAAATACTGCATTAAGTATTCTTCATATGATTTGTAGTAAAGCCACTGTTACGGACTGTTTATGAAAGGTAATGGATTAGTTCAAACTGCATCCACTAAATTATGGAGTGCATACTTAAGTGAGTCACTGTGTGTAATGTAGTATATTATTTAGACACCTGGAACAGAAAATCTGTTTACAAAAGTGCATTCAGAACTATGAAGAAAAATGTTTAAGGATTTCATTAATGTTCTTGCTTTTAAGGCAACGATCTTATAAATTTGCAAAATGTCTCAACAAGAATCTAATCTGAAAACTAGGAATGAAACATCTTTTAATCTACTCAGATCTTTAGTCCTTATCATCTGCATTTGAAACATAAAGTATCTCTGAGTTTATGTATGAGTGTATATGTATATATATGCATATATTTATATTTGCATGTGGGTATTTCAGTATTACACATCTAATCAGCTTTTTGTATTCATATATGCATATGAATTGGTAAGATATTTTGATCCTGAGACTGTCCTTTCTATGTAGAGTTCGTAAATAGCACTAACATAACAAAAACTGCTATCTATTTAGTATTTTGTATTCAATAAGCCATATTTTTAACACATTATCTCACTTGAATCTTACAAAAACTCTTTGAGGTTGAGGGGAAGACTTTCCCCTAGTTAACTTCTTTATATGAGAAAGTCAAAGCTGAAATAAAGTTACATACATAGCTAATAAGTGATGGAGTCAAGCCTTGGCCCCAGGCATTCTGATCACAGACTATGTTCTCCTTTCCACTATTTGTCACTATCTATTTAGACTGATGCCAGACATTCCACTAGGATTCTTAGAGGCTATGTTAAATGATATAATATATAATAATAATTTAATGTTCACTCTGAGAGTCTTTCCAGCAAATCCTGTCATGAGTTTTATAATTTATTTAGAATATAACAGGATTAGTGGGAAAACAAATACAAATTGGCTAATCTGGATTCCCTCTGCCTTAATAGTTATATATATTCTCCTATCTTCCTTTTCTTCATCTGTTTCTCTTTGGCCTTTGTTTTAAATTGGTATCTCTGGCTTTTAATTAAGTGACATTTGACTAAATAACCTTCTCTGTTGAGCATACTAATTTGTTTATATGGTACTTGGATATTGAGTTTTGAAAACCACATTAACTATTTATTTTATGTTAGTCTGTTACATATTTTTCTGAAGTGCCCCTAAGGCTAAAAAATGGCTCTTAGAAATTCCAGCCACACTCGGTGGAGCCCCACATGGCTGCTGTAGCCAGTGTTTTCTAAAGCATGGTGAACATATGCAAGACCTCTTAGAGGATGTGGAAGAGAGACAAAAAGGAAAAGGAGGGTTTTCTGGGTTTTGTACTCCTGAGGACTGAATCAATGTGCCCTCTAGGGCTCAAAAGGAGGTCCGTGTCTGTTGAGTACAAGTGTGAAGAATCAAATGCCTAAACCTTGAAAGAGGTCCATTGTCATCCCCTCGCAGAAGCTTGTAGGTGAAAGAGGACACAGTATTCCACTCTAGGACTGGGTGTTAGTCATTTTTCCATTTTAATTCTCTTGCCTTACATTTTTCAAAAAATAGTACAGATTGGAGAATATGTGTATCTTCTTCCTAAGGTAATAATTATATGATTAATACAATATGATATTTTAGAATAATACTCTTTTCAGCTTTTTTATATTCCCATGTGGAAGCAGAATTGCATCATGATGTAGCTCTGGGCCCTCTAGAGCAGCAGACAGGAGAAGAGCACTCTTCACTCTGTCCACTGCCCCTCAGTTTCCAGGACACATCTCATCCATGCAACCTGATCTTGTTTGGCCTGCCTCAAAACTCAGCTCTTTACTAATGGCCATCCAAAAAAAAAAAAAAAATCCTGCAACATTAAAAAAAATAATTTTTAAAGTTAATTGAGGCCATGAAGAGTGCCATATAGCATTCCTCTTAACAAATCCCCTTTATCTGACTTTCTGTCCTTGGCCATCCCATCTCTGAGACCCTGCCAAAAGGCTTTAATGGCTTTTCTTCTGCCTTCTTCCATGGATCATCCTGCTATGATTTCTTCTTCTCTTTCATTTGTAGTAAAGGAATTACTAATTATTCCTTATGACTTGAGTATTCGTGAGGAAGGGGTAGATGTCTTAGTCTCTTTCTTACCAACTTGTTAAGACATTTCTTCTATGTAAATATATGTATGGTAAATTTCACTGAATACACTTATTTCTGTTTCATTCCAAAACAAACATTTTCACTGGATTAAAAGCCCTTCTAAACAGTATTATCACCATCCATTCTATAGATTGGAACTCCAGAAATTAGATCAGAATTTTTGTTAGTGGTGGTAACTATAAATTGCTTAAACGTCAGATCACACTGTACTTGTCACAGAAGTGTACTGTCACTCAGTGTGATTGCAATGGAGACTTGATTTTGTAAAGAAAATAAAAATAAGATTATCTTGAAAGATGTTTCAGAGAAAACGCATGCTGCGGCAGTACTAAACAAAATGCTATCATTTATTGAAGCTGTTGTCATTATGTTTCTTTGAGCAACATATAATATTCAATGCTTCATGTGCTCTTTTCACTTTTACTTGGCTTTCCTTGATTTTCATGTTAGATAAATGTAAAATATGGATAATTTTGGCATGGAATCCGATGGATTTGATTGTAGAAAGCCTTAGGCAATGTATTCTTGCTTTGCAAAGCCTGTTGCATTTCAGAAGGGGAATGTAGAAGAATATGGGAAGTTAGAAGTAAGGGATAAAAACCAAAAAGCAGCACATTCTGCCTGTTGTAAGATGCTTTTTTTTTTTCACATTTTGCCCTTAGAAATTGTGATGCCAGGTACAATTAATGACATCTTAAAATTGTAATATAAGTTCTTTTTTGTGTTGGAATATATGATTATCATGCACATTAGAATCATTGAGCTCATACCATTGGAGACATTGAATGCTAAGCTGATCTTTAGTCTGGAAAGTTGTAGGGAGCCATCCATAACCCTGAGCTCTGGAGAGTAATAAAATGAATGTGGTGTAGTAAGGTGAACATGGCAGCCATGTAATAATGTGTGTTAGAGATGTTGAGGGGAGAAGAGTTAAGAGTCCTCAAGCTTTTCATAAAGTTGAATTTCTGGACTGTTAACATATATGAGAAATAATGAAATCCAATTCAGGGTAGAGATGGATGGAGTAGGGACAAAATGACAGGATTGGCAGACTTTTGAGGGAGAATATTGGAAATCCACAACTGGGGGAGAGGGCAAAGGACATGGAGGGATCAGAAGCAAAAAGTGGAAAATTCAGTCACTATAAAACCATGTTTTAACTCACTCATAGCTGGATTTTTCAATGAGAGAGTGCAAGACTCTAAAATCTCCCAGGTCATTCGTTTTTTCATGGGAGAGGGTGAATGGGCACAGCGCAGTATAGGTAAGAATGGGTACAGTACAGACTCTGTGTTGTTGGTAAGACTCAGATCAAGTCTGGGACATTATTGAGTAAGCCTGGGCAAACATTTAATCCCGTTAAATCATAGCTTCTTCATGTATAGAATTAGGCCAGTAATGCCTACCACAGACGGTTGTTGAGAGAATTAAAGGTCCCTTTACCACAATGTCTGGCACATAATTACACTCAATAAATATTAGTTCTCACTATTAGCTATTTGGATAAGAGAACTATAAAACAATATGGGAAGCAGGGTGGATAAAAGGATTGCAAATATAAAGCAAAGAAATATAAGGTTACAGAAAAGAATAGAGGAGCAAGGTTCTTTAACAGAAGTAATGTGGGATTTTGAGTTAGAGTGGATGAAGCCTGCAAGAAAATTTTGTCATAACTATAACTTCATGGTTAAATTGGTCCCATTTCACATAGTTTTGCAGTCTAGACTCAGCTACTCGTAGTGATTAGCGTTTTATATTTGATGCCACAACACAGGCCGATTCCATTATGGGATTCTTTATTTATTTAAATCACAGGTAGTTAAAAAGAAGGAACTTCAGTTGGTATTCTTTTTCTTCTTTGGGTTCCACAGTGAAGGAAGTTTTTGTTAATAGAAGCAGCATAGAAGACAAGGAGGAAATAACCACCCACCATGATGCCCTCCAGGAAGGCTTCTCTTGTATTAGCATCCATCAATAGCCAGCTTCTACCAGGAAATCATTATCGTCACAGTACAGCTTTGTACTCTTTCAAACCGAAATATAATAATACATCTGAACCATGTGTCGTAATGTGACAGGATGAAGTACAGAGAAAATGTATAACGTTGTAAATCTCAGGGAAAGAAAGAGCAAATGGGTTTCCTTAGTGTGTATATTTGTAAGTGATACTAATTGAATTTGTGTGTTATCAGACAAATTATAAGTAAGTGCCATGAATATTTCCTTTTAAATAAGTGCACTTGTCCAAACAGTTGTGTTTAGGTGGCATGTTATTTTGACATATCCTTTAAAGATAGCTTGTGTATGTTCTTGACATAGATTTTTAAATTAAAAACTAATTCTGTTGAATTATTTTAACCAGATTGTGAGCCATTGTGCATATGCAAAACAGATCCTCCCAAGTGCCCAGAAATAAATAAGTGCCTTTTTCCCCACCATGAGCCACTATAAAACAGACATTTTGAAATTATAGAAAAGAATTAGGAATCTATGGGATTTTTCCGAGGATACGATAATCTGAACGTGTTCTAAAGTACTCTTTCCCAAGGCGGCATAACTACAGAGTTGTTATATGTGATTCTATAAATTAGTTTAAGCTAGGGCATTATCATAACCTAAAATGTAGCTCTCAACGTCTTATGCAGTTCCTAGGGTAAGACAGTGTAAGGAATCTGGATGGATGGCTCTGGTTCAACCCATATTTACTTGGAGGGGATATATAGTGTTTGAGGAATAAAAGGGAAACGTTTAAGACCACCTAGTTCAGTCCATTTTGTAGATAAATGAACCAAAGTCCCCAGGTGATACCAGTTGTTTAGGGGTTGTCCAACATGGGATCAGTATCCATGGCACTAGCCCCAGGTTCCCTGGTTCTTGTTCTGTGCCACGGTGCTTAATACAGACGTGATTGGTCTCAATATGATTCTGATTCACTTTAGCAATTGTGATTATGCTGCCAAAGAACTTATTTTATTCATTTTAAATCCCAGTCCTGTGAATTCATGGAGAGCTGAGTAGAGCTCTAACATTTAATACCCTTTTGAGAAGAAGGGACAGAGTCCTACTATGAAATAAATGTGCTGTTCAGAAAGTACTCAGATAACATTACATTTTTTAAATTAGAACATCATCAGTTTAAAAGCTAAGAAGAATTGCAAAAATCATTCTTAAGCAGTGTAGTCACTTATCTTCCTTTGCCTGCAACTACCAGTGGGTATGTGGCCATCCCCCCCCTTCTCTCTCTCTCTCTCTCTCTCTCTCTGTGATACTCTTGGAGTCCTGCTGGTAATACCAGAACAACCTGTAAACAAAGATAGACAGCCATGAGGAGTCCTCCTGGGAAAACCAACGATGCCTTTCTGGGCTCTGCGAGATGAGAGCTATTTGAGGATGTCCCGCTCTTGCATCAACTAGCTAATGACTTTGCTTTACTGCATCCCTTCCACTTCACTCTCATGTTCCTTTTTCTCTCTTTTCTTCTTATAGCTTTACTAATTTTATTGCATTTGTTTATGGAAACTTTTACCCTTCTGGCATTAACACTGCAGTCAAGATTGTGAGGGGTAGGAAGCCAGGATTTTGCAGTCACTGTGGTTGTGTTGGGCACTAGCTAAGAAGGCTCAGAAGGAACCTTGTTTTTCTCATATATTTCTGAGTGATATCTTGCTTTGGGGAAGAAAACATGGCTTAGCTCTTCTTAGGTCACCTGAGCCAGAATACAGTCTTTTTATTTCTTAAACCTGCTATATTTTAGATGAGGCAATTACATATCCCATGGAGAGTCCTGTCATGTGAAACAGGTTTATTTTTTCATTTAGGAAGCTTTTGTGTTTATTGAAATTTGGCCAGGGATTTTTTTTTTTTTGAGGTATGATTTTAAAATTTGCACCCTTTAAGCAAATTATTGGCTAAGCTCCATAGACATGCTTTTTTTTCTCTTTTTTATCTAGTTAATAAACCTGCTTTTTCCTGTTCTTCAAAGCAATAATATCAGTAAAATGGAAGAACATTTCCCTCACCTTCTTCTCTATTTCTTTCTCTTTTAGGCCAGTGATGCTTACACTGGGTGCATAATAGTATGACCTGGAGAGGTTTTTCTGTTTTGTTTTGTTTTGTTTTGTTTCTTAAAGGCCTAGGCCACTGGATTCATATTTTGACTGAACAATTCCGTACTAAGTCTGGACATCATACCACTTGAGTGAACATAAGACACTCACACCTGAGTGTGGAGAACAAGGATCTCATATGAGTAGAAATGCATGCAGATTTAGCTCTGGGCTCACGGAGTTAAGAGCATTTTGCTTCTTCCTCTTCTCAAATGAAAACACCACAGTGAATCCTCCCCTCTCCTGTGACTGGTTCACTCACAGTGTGAAGTTTCTAGAAATCAAAGTGGTTGGGAGCATGGAAAAAAAAAAAAAGAGTCTATCAGGTGCAGACTGAAAAAAAACAAGCAGCACTCTGCCCAGGGTTATGTCTTTTATGAATCTTGCCACCCTGCTGCTGCTTCAGCTGCTGCGGCTTCTGATCTACAAGTACACACCTCTCACCAAATTATGTAAATGGGCTTCTCACTCTCCTGTGCCTCTGTGGGAGACTGTGGTATGCATGAGGACAGATGTCCGTGGAGAGCCAAGCTCTGCCACTCATTAGCTGCTGAGCTGGTTACCTGTGTGCATGCTGCAGGTCAGGTCTGCAGGAAACAGACTCTGAGACATGTTCCTGTAGGGTATTTATTACTGGCATTCTTGGATTTAACGCTTGGGAGGGTGGGAAGGAAGTAGGTTGGAGCAGATACACGTGTTGAACATGCAATCAGTTGCAACCTAGAACATGGCTCAGCTTCGGGGAGCCACGGATCTGAAAAGTTCTTCATAGTTTCCCTGAATTAGGGGAGAAGAGGGAATTTCAAATCACTCCCTCACCCACTGGTTTGGATGTCGGATGCCCCCAAGAAAGGAGACATACCAGCCACCAACGCTTCCAGTGTTTTGCAGGTTCAGGAAGTGAGTGGACCCCAGAGGCTTTCTTGACATCCCCTAGAGACAACCCTCCTGCCCCACTAATTTCCCTTCACCGCATGTAATCCATCCAGAGAGCAGCTCCTATGGAAACATGTTATACCTCTTCTCTAGGAGGAATTTATAGGAAAGTTAGTAGGATGAAGTGCAATCCCTGTGGTTGCAGCTGATTTTCAGATTACAATTGATACTCATTCTTTTTCTAACCACCAGGATGGATACAGAAATCTGTACTGTAAACTTTTCCTTCCTACCTTTGGTTAGAAAAGGGACAGTTCTCTTTTGAGTAAAATAGGTGAAGAAATCAAGGCAGAGAATTTTATTTAGTATTCGTTTGCTGATTAAATTACAAATACAGAGTAATTGAAAGTGCTGAATAATTTAAAGCAGGACATTATTGGTCTAAAGAGGTTTGCATGTCAGTGGTTATATGTGTTAGACCAGAAGTTTTCTATCCAGAATGCTGGTTGAAAATTCATATTCCTGGTTCCAACTCAAATAGATTTCTGTAGACTTAATATTGAGCCCAGAAGTTGGCATTTCTAACCAGCATCTCAGGTAATGCTGATACAGGAGACCTACATACTGAACTTCAATAAATAATAACGTTCATTAGCCAAATAGTAGGTTAAGATAGGTGCACTGTTCTGTAGTCTTTTTAATTTTTTTAATTATTTAAACATGTTTACAGAATATAGGTAGTGATATATTTACACTGTAAAGCCTCTTTTGATATATCACATGCAGAAAGCATTCTCTATTATAAAGTAGTGGATCCTGTGTATTACACAGTCTGAAGATTTCTAAAAAGGAATTTTTTCTATCCTTAGTCAAGTACCTTCCTGGAAATCAAGTTTTGCCCTTCATCATCAAACCGTTTCTTAGTAATAGGTTTCTTGTTTCAACTTAAATATCATTTCTTTAAAAAGCACTTCCCTGAACCTCTGAACTCAGTTTGATTTTCCTGTCAGATGATTTCTTGGCATTCTGTGGGTGCTTTTTTTTTTTTCATGGTCATCAGAGTTGCAATTGTTTGCTCAACCTGGTCTACTGACAGCCTGCTGCGTTGACAGCCTTTCTCTCCGTGAGCTCATGAAAATGGGCAGCGTTTGACTCTGTGCTTCAGGCTACCCCTTGCTACCCTGCCCCTCTTGTCTTCATGAATAGACACCCATACACCTGGCCTATAGGAGATACTCCATACTCACTTTTAATAGATGATTAATAAATGTTGAGTTTCTAGATGGAGACAGAAACAGACTTGATCCAATCTCTGTTTTTCCAGGACAATCCAGCTTGGGCACAAGAGTGATGTCATCTGTATCTCTTCAGTTCAGGCACAAGAGCTAAGGGGCTACTTCTCACCTGGTACTTCTGATAACAGCTCAAGGGATACATGTGATTTTAACAAAGATGCCAGAAAGGATTAACTAGACAAACATTAAATACTCAGTGACAATATTTGAAAACAAGTTTACCAAATATCACAGATTACAAATAATGTATATACTTACTGTGATTTTAAAGTTTAACCAGCTGCCCCTCTTACTAAGATCTTATTAATAAGCATAAGGATGACCGGTTACAGTCTTATTCTCCTTTTGGACTAGCTCCTAGCTCCTTTCCTCTGTTCACCCGCCTACTTCCACATTATCTCTGAAATTCTGTGTTCCTCCGTATCTTGTACCTTCGTCCACGCACTGGCTCTATCAGATCACACTGGACATGTAGAATCCTTGTATCAGATCTGATAAGATAGTGTACAGTACTGTCTTTTTAAATTAAACAAGCATCAAAGTTTTCTTCCCCAAACGTAGACTCCAGAATTACGTTTCTGTTAACCATTATTGTTTGTATTTTTGAATGCACAAGGCAATACAATGCAGAAGACTTCAGGAGATATTTGGCAAACATGTCATGTTATTGCCCTCTGCAACGTGTACCTGAATGCCTTCTCCAAAATGCCACGTACAGAACATCTGTGCAAGTTTTAAAAATGGCCTCTTCAGTTGCCCTGTGCCTCCCTGATAGTATCCTCCGTCTTGCCTAATGTTAGGACAGGAAAAGGGTTTTGGACTGATTATTGCCTAGAAGCATTCAAAAGACCATTCACATAAGTTTTATCCACTGGCCCAGTGCTTTTCAACTGATCTACAGTGAAGGGCCAAGTTTTTGTTGTTTATTTGCAAGCTTATTGGGCTTTTCTAAGAACACAGAACATACTTTATTATAACCTCCTAATAGCTTTGTAACTATATTAAAAATGAATTACTTAGAAAATAGAGCCCTCATTTTTTCCCATTATTATTGGGCTTAACAGACATTAAATTGCTCTATTAAATGACTATGAAAATTGCTAAGCCTTTCCTCTCAATTTTCTGTACTTCCTTAGACTTAGACAGATGGCACCCAGTCCTTGGACTCCATATTGAGCAGCACTGTGTTAGCCTCCTGTAACATTTTGTGTACAACCAGCCCCCGTTTCAAAAGCAAGATTGAACATTATCCTCTTGAACAAAAAGCTTGACATTTCCAGGGGTTTGCTTTTCATTTGCTTCTGGTTGACTACTCAGTTTAGAACTAAGTGAGCAAATTACTACAGGGGAGCCCTGCAGTAGAGAACATGATGTGCTCATGATTATGCTGGAAGAGGAGGCTTTGGACAAGGAGGAGTTTTGATCAGTTACAATTTGACTCAAGGCAGATTTCCTTACGTTGTTTGAAAGTTCTGGATGTGGCCTGGAGACAGCATTTGGAGAAAGGATGCGATGAGCTCTGTGGAGATTTCTTTAGGGAGGCACATGTAGCTGTGTGGAATAGAGAATGCTTTTCTGAGTTATCACTGGGTCCTTAATGAAAAAGATGCAGCTCTTAGTGTGAAGTTCTGAGTAACCACGCCATAGGCATAAGTGTAGAACCTTTACCAATAAAAGCAAGATTCTCCCCTCTAAGGGATGCAGATAATTCTATTGTACTGCTATATGTGAACTTGTAAATATGGATAGAGAGTTACATTTTACAAAATACTTCCAAATGCATCACTACATTTTAACCTCCCTCTAATGTGCAAGGCCGACTACACCTTTATGGATGCTAGTCTATAACAGATGAATGAACTATGATTTAAGAGTGATCAAGGCATCACAATAAAGGCAGAGTGGAGATTCAGTAGCCATGCTTCTGGCTCCTTTGCCATGGTGACCTAGCAGTTGAACCTCTCAACTACTAAGCAAGTATTAAGCCCCTAGAATGAATGTTCATGGCCACTGAATTAGTGTGGGACTTTTTCCAAAGAGAAAAACCTAAACCAAACCAAACAATCTGAGTAGTTCCTCCTTTTTACCTAATGTTGGCTAAAAAAAAAAAAAAAAAAAAAAATGAGACTTTTTTTGACAGTTTTGACCTTATGTAAGCACTTCCTGGATTGTATCCCTTTCCTGTATTATTCTGTTTTGTAATTAGTACCTTTAGTTTTTAAACCATGCATCTTCATCAGAGATGCTTCACAAGTAAATTGTGTTCCATAACCCTGGACCACAATGATAATTATAAATTAGAAATACTTCAACCAGAAAGAATGACTCATACACTTGTTTTCATCTATAATATTTCTTCAACAACTTGATAATTACATGGTATCCAGTGGCATGTGGAAGATTTCTATTAAAAAGCATAATGAGAAAAGAAAACTTGCCTGGAATGTGTATATACAAGCAGTTTTATTTTTTACCAGTTATTGTTTAAATCTGCCCTCTACATTTAAAATTCTAACCTTGCTAAGTTTCATAAATCACATGAGTTCTAACAGTTAATGTATTTTTAAACTTTAAAAAAATGGGTATCGATAATAAGCCAATGGTAGGAAAGTCACCTTAGAAATCCTTTGTTAATATTTAGTATCAATCATTCTCAAATTGATTAACATGCTTCTCAGCCATCATTACTCCACTTTTGTACACAGATGTAGTAGTAGTATGAATTTTTATATTTTTGTAATAATGACTTTTGCATTTTTCTTATTCAAATGTTCATTATAAGGAAAATTGAATAGAAGCTTTAATTATTTCCATCTTCATCATAAGTAGGTCAGTGAGGATCAGAGACCTTTGTTGACTTTAGTGTTTTATTTTTTAGTGTCAAAGCTTTCATGATAAATATTATCTCTTTCCAAATAGTTTCATCTTACATCTAGATTTACTTGTTTTTTTGCCACATGAAAATTTAGTGTGTTAAATTACAAAGTACAATCCTGATGTTATAGTGCTTTACCTTAATGAGTTGTGTTCTGTATCACCTCAAGTAGTTGTCACAATTGTTCAATGAAGTCCCAATACAGGTATTTTTTACTTCCATTTTGCAGAGGAAGTGCTGAAAGACAAGGTTATCTGTAAGATCAAATAACCAGCAGAATTAAGATATTCATAATGGGAAGAAAAATTGATCAACATATTGAATTGATTTTTTTTTTTACCTTAGTCTTTGCTAAACTGAGATTTATTCACCATATTCAGACTCTTCTTTAGGAAGGTAGATTGACAGTATGAGACCAGGTCATTTGTATCAGGCCCTAGTTGATTATTAAATAGATGTAAGAAAATTATCAGAACTGCAGTGCATTGATCTGTTTTTAGTTTTGGTCTTTATAATCTTAATTAAAAACTAAATAGTAGATTAAAAAAAGTTAAGAACATTGAGAGTCTTCCATCCAAGGGCATCCAAAGGTCTATAAAACCCTCTACCAGCCCGTGTGTGTGTGTGTGTGTGTGTGTGTGTGTGTGTGTGTGTATGTAGGGAAACAGGAATAGGAAAGCATGTCTGCCCCTACGGGGTTCTGTCCCCTGGGGAACAGAGATGTGTAAATGTGCAAGTACAAAACAATGTGCCGTATGGTACCATGGGCATACAAAATGAGCTATCTGGGCTCTGTCTAGGCAGGTCAGAGCATTAAGGGGAACAATCCAGAGATACAGGATGTTTTTTGTTTAGTTTGTTTTCTTTTTGCCTAATGCTATTAAAACGTAAAAGGATAGAAATTGAAGTACAAGCACTGCTCTTTTACAAAGTGGATTATAAATTTACTAAATTTGAGACAATGAACTGTTTATTGAGAATGTGGAATATGGTGATAAAAAAAGAACCCAGCTCTCAAGGAGTTTATAAATTAAAGAAAGGATTGGATATGAAAACAACTAGACTCAATTTTCAATATAAAGCAGAATTAAATGCATCCTATCAGAGAAATGCAAACAGCATGCCATGGGGGAAAATGAGAAGATTGTTAAGACTTCAGTAAAAGGGAGCTGGGCTGGATGTGAGTTGATAGGCAAGATGATGGAAGACTTGTGTTGGAAGGGATGGTGCAACTTGCTACGCTTGGGCCACATGGTCCTCATCCAACATGCCCGGAGCGCAGAGTGCCTTCTGAGATGTGATGGAAAAGAGAGACTAAGGAGCTAGCATATGGCTGCATGGAGCTCCATGCTTAGAATTTGGGGTACATCCCTAAACCTTGGGGAACAATTAAAAGTACTTGATGAGAGGTGTGATATAATTCAATGTGCATTTTAGGGAGATAATTTCTGACACACAAAATGGAGAATAAGTGGAGAGTTTTCTAATAGCTCTAAAGAAAGACTTTAAGATTCCAAATTAGTATTGTTCTGCAAGACTGAAAGGGAAGAGTTGCTCTATCAGAGATAATGGGGTAATGGGTAGCTGTTCTGTCAAGCAGAGGATGATGGAGCCACAGTGGGTTGCTAAACGTACTACATTTTAGGGCACATTTAAAGGGTGCTTGCCATTCCTGGCTTATGCAGCTTATGAAGATTCCAACACAGTGTGATATTTTCTTACATTGTTACCATACACAGTGCTGTCAGGGTGACATGGAGGAAACACGAACTGATTGTGTCTCCTTCTCTTCTGATTCTTTTGCATGAGCTAGACCCAGCTAAGAGATGTGTGTGTGTGCGCGCACATGCACGTGCATACATGTGCGTGCACTCCTCATTGTTTGTGTTTATTTGCAAGAGTAAAGATGATGATGATGATGATAATGTAAATATTTACTTTGGAGTCACAACACATATTTTGAAGGGGACTTAGGAATCCATGCAGTAAAGGTGAGTTTTGTGTGGTGACATAAGGAATCAAGGTTTTGTTGTTCTTGTTTAGATTAATCACAGGACCATGTTTAGCAGGGTATTTATGAATGAAATAGATGGAACAGTTCAAGTTCTACTCTGTCCAAAATAAGAGTACAGATATTTGTTTTCCATTTATTTTTTTTTTCATTTGCCATATGGTGGAACCAAAGGATGCTTGTTTGCTTTTTACTGCGCATAAGTTTGTGTGTGGCCAATAGTGCTTCTCTGCTCTGTGGTAGTCATTGACAAGGACTGTGTGTACCTGCGTGTGCATGCAAGTGCACGAGAGCATCTGCACAGATGTGTTTTACTTAAAGTTGCCATTTGGTAGTTCTGCACTTGCAAGTTTTTCTGTGCTGAGCAGTTTTTTTTTTTTTAAGTAGAGGAATATAATAGTTTTTCCCTAACAGCGTGGGTTTCACTCTGCCTATTAAGATTAGAGTATTAGTGCACAGTCTCCCAGATTAAATGTCTGAATGCATCTGATAATTAGGTATCCATCTTAAGCATCTCAAAGTTGGTCATCCACTTTTAACTACAGATGCTTACACTAACCTTGCAAGGACACTCAAAGCAATTTTCTGCTTGTGAATTCTGGCAGTGATTACAAGCCTAGTGATGGTCCTAGCTGGTAGAAAAGTGTCAGTGATAGGAAGGATGATGAAGTTCAGAGCTCCAGAGACAGAAGGGTGTGTGTGTGTGTGTGTGTGTGTGTGTGTGTGTGTGTGTGTGTTTGGGAGGGGTAGGAAGGAAGAAATCTGATTTCCAAATGATTAGAGAAACATGCAACTTGAACTTTTTTTTGCCTTTGAGCTCTTATGCTGTCAGTGATGGAGAACAGCTAACAATGCCACGTAATGTAAAACACAGTGTCAGAGCGCAGGGTGAAGGTCAACTCCGGAATTTAATGTGTGTTGTGTATTGAAAAGGAATGTGTCCTCTCTCCCTTACCTGGATACTACAGGAGCATTGTATCACCATGCCATGGAAACAGCAATTAGTTGACAGGAATTAGTTAAATGAATCATAAGGGCTGGTTCTATAAATGGTAGTCCCTAATGAGACTTAGAGATGTAGAAGGCCTTTGATTAAAGACACACCTGTATGTCACTTGAGTGTCCCTGTGGTCATTGGATCTTCCTCTGTTGTTTCACACCAAGGTCAATGGTGGCGTGTAGACTTTTCTAACAGCCAGAGGCATGGATGGGCTGCGGGGGAGGTGGGCTGGGGCTCATGGATGGGCTGAGAGTGGCTATGAGAAGTGTGTAGAGGGGTGGATGGGGGTACTTGAGCTGTCAGCAGCTTAAAACAGCTTATTTTCTTCCATCATCTGCATTTGTCTCAGGAGCCAAGTTCTTTGCTCTGTGTTGTTGAAGGTGGCCGAGTGTTTTGCTGCTCATAATGCCAAGAAAGAACCCTTCTGCTGAGTCATAAAGTGGGTTGATGGAAACCGCTCAAAGCACCAAGCTTCTTTATGACTTGGGGGATGATCAGGGGTGGACGGTCCTCTGCTGCAGCTTCTGATGGCCCCAGCTCATGGGACAGCAGCACCTCTCCAGAGGCAGGACCGTCTTGCAGACAGTGGAGATGGAGCTTTCCAGGAGTCCCCATGTTTCCTAATCCTGGTGCAGCCACAGAGCACTGGTCATGTGACCCTAGGCGAGGCACATAGCCTTTCTTTACCTTAGTTTCCTTATCTGTGAATGCGGATAATGAAGTCATTCAATGTGAGCACCAAATGAGTTACCATGTAGAGAACATTAAGAATAGTGCCTGACACATAGGAAGCGCTCAGCAATTCCAGCTGTAGTGGTTCCAGCTAGCTTTCTTCTTCAAGGGAGATACAGAGGCAACCGTAACACTGAGAATGACTTAAGAAGATTAGGCAATTTGCCCTATTTCAAGAACTCTACTCTCCCAGATGGAGGGGGATAAACACGTGGTACGGTGATCCACTAGATAATTTCACACTGAACAAATCGAAATTATAACTTGTGCCAGTGGTCAAATTTTTGTATGATTTAGTCCTGATAAAAACTATAGAAACTAAGGGAGAAATCAGGTGCTTAAGTATCCTGGAGCAGAGTATCGACACAGCTGTGACAGTACACTGCAAGAATCACTTGCAGAAGTCACAGTGCCAAAAGCAGTACCCTCCATACCCAGCACAGAAGGTAGAAAATGCACGACATGCACATTTCCCTAAGTAGTTTTCTGTATTTTATGTCCTTAGCACCTCATCTTTTAAAGAATGCAAACATAGTTCTGTAGGACAATGAATGGCCTTTATTATTTGTTTTTTTTTTTTTTTGGTTTGTTTTTTTTTTTTGCATTCATATTACTCGAAGTCCAGATGATGGTGGTTATAGGGGATGAAAGATTATGGAGATGACAGATTGAGTCCTGTGTTTTTCAGGTTATGAAGTTCAGGAAAATGTATAATTATGTCTGAGTTTCCTTAGGTTCCTCTGTTCAACATAATGTTCTGACATAGAGCAGGGACAGTCCCAGATACGAAATGCAAATCCGTGGGAGCTGGCCCTGCCGCCGATTGCTGGGGTTAATCATGCAAATCTAATGCAGTTCTTGGTATTTCAAGAAAGGTTTGAGTTGAAGTCTCAGGCACATACTGATTTAAAATTCCTACTTCAGAGAGCAGTGTAATTTTTCTCGGCTTCAAATTTTAAAATCTAGAACAGGATCCGGAGGCGGATTTGGTGACCGGACATCCATCCATACTTGTTAATCAGGACAGAGGGTGGGAGGGGCTGGTGTCCTTAAAGAATGTGGGAGTGTCTAAGCATATTAAATAGACACTTTATTAGATCTAAATTTGCACATGTCCTATAGCGAGTCCCTTTGCTTGGAGTAAGATCAAATCAACCGATTATACATGTTTACTGAATGCTCTGTTCCAAAGAAGATGGCTAAAACTGGCAAGGACAGACCAAATAAAAATTAACACCACCACGAGTTCCTAACTTTGGGAATGATAGAAAATACCTTTGGAAATGAGACTGTTTACAGGAAGAAATGAAATTGTCTTGCTCACCAGTGCAAGCTGACACATGCTCACAGCCTCTCGGCTGTGCACAATAAGCATCAGCTTATCTTTCCAAGAACAATAAAATTTCATGTGCTGCTGCCTGACATAAGAATTATTTTTACGTATCTCCATATCGCTGACTCTCTTGTAAGTTAATCTCATCTCACATGAATTTTTCACCAGCTTCACTCTGATGTTGATAAAGGAGATGGTTCCATCAAATACATCTTGTCAGGCGAAGGGGCAAGTTCCATTTTCATTATTGATGAGAACACTGGGGATATTCATGCTACCAAGAGGCTGGACCGGGAGGAACAGGCCTACTACACGCTCCGCGCCCAGGCGCTGGACAGGCTCACCAACAAGCCTGTAGAGCCCGAGTCCGAGTTCGTCATCAAGATTCAGGATATCAATGACAACGAACCCAAATTCTTGGATGGTCCGTACACGGCGGGGGTCCCCGAAATGTCTCCAGTGGGTGAGTAAAGAGCATGCTGCTTTGGCAGTCTCTGATTTTGGGGGGTTCGTTTTTATAACCAAATCATCATAGGTGCTGGAAAAAAATCACAGGAGTGTTGGTACAGCAGTTTCTAGTGAAGGTGAGGGGAAAGTTTGAGAGACATTAAAAGCCAGCATCCAAATCTAATGATTCCAATCATTACTTGATTTATATGGAAAAGTTGGAAAATTTTCCTTTCCCCCGGGGATTTGTATCTTCAGTACATTGCTCTTGTCTTAGTCTTTTTTCAGTGTGATATTTAATTTAATAAATGCTTAAGGGGCACCTGGGGGTTCAGTGATTGAGCATCTGCCTTTGGCCCAGGGCATGATTGGGGTCCTGGGATCAAGTCCCATGTCGGATTCCCTGCATGGAGCCTGCTTCTCCCTCTGCCTGTGTCTCTGCCTCTCTCTCTCTCTCAAGAGTAAATAAATAAAATCTTAAAAAAAAAATAAAAGTACCCCTAGGAATTTAAAAAAGAAAATCCTTCCAGACACTGCCCTGTGAGAATCTTTTCTCTCTCCTGGTTAGTATTAATGATTTGCTCTTCTAAGAATCCTGTGGCCAAGGTTTCAGGCGGGCTGTCTAATGTTTAGATAAGCTAACCTGTTTGCTTGTAGAGTATGCTTGAACACACAGATGTCCCTCCACACACCACCCACTCGTGTTTTTTGTAATTTCTCCAGAAAGTTAGATGCGTGAAAATTTATATTGAATTGATAACAAAGTTGATACTCAGTTTGAGGTATAGAAAAGAATCATGAAGGCTGTTTTATTCAGAGGGGTTTTCACATTGTTCCATTGCTGGAAAAATAGAAAGTAGAGTGTGGTATATACTTTATGTATGTCAAATAATAAAAACTCAGTTGTAAAGTAGTCAGATACCTTTGAAATAATTTTCAGCTGGTATGTCATTTTAGATGATCTTACAAAACAGTAAAAAAAAAAATGTGGTGCTTAAATAGACCAGTTGATTTATATATTTATTTCCTGTCATTTTTAGTTTTGAAGTAAGACACTTATTTAAAGAATAATTGAATTTGTTTTTTAACAGGCGAACATTTTACCCAGTGTGATTTGTTTTATATTAAATAAAGGTTGCTTCATCCATCCAGCCTTCAGTCAACAGATCTACTGTGTTAGGAAGTGGAATTGCAAAGATGTGTATTATGTGTGCCCTTTAGGGGAATCACAATTTAGTGACCCTAAATTTCCAACAGATGGGAGAATGAAAATTATATGGGGCACCGTTGCCCTGGCTGCTGAAGAAATAGAAACAGAAAATGAACCAGAAGAATAGATGCTTGTGGTCATGAAAAATTCTGAACCACAATGGAAGCATCTCACCATAGTTAGCTTACATGTGAGCACTTCTTTGACCAAACAGGCTTCTTCACACTTTCTTGATACCTCCCACATCTTCAGTGCTGCTGGCTGTTGCTTAACAACAAGAACAACAGCTATGAAGACAGCAGCCACAACAAGATTTGCAGGTTTTAGAGAAAAGAGAAGGCACATTGTCCTCCCCAAATAGTAATGTTTAGAAAAACGGGAAGCTTTGAGGTGTGTTTGAGCAATTCCATAATTTTCATGTGGGCAAGTTGGCTATGCTTCACTGGCTTGCTCCAGGTTTCCTTTGCTCCATAGGGTGTAGCCATATGAACTGGATTAATGTGAACTTTGTTCATTTAGAGGCTAAATAATGTGCTGTACTTTTGGTTTCAGTGATACCACTCTGATATGAAACAGCATGATTATTATGCACAAATACAAGTTATTTTTGTTATTCGTAGTTTATCAAAGGGTTTAATTCTAACCAAATAGTACAGTATATATAGCACAAGCATTCAGTGTTTAATATTCAGGGCTGTGTTTTTCGTTGAATGCTAACTGCAAAATTGAAAACACACTAATAAGCCCTTAGGATAATTCATTCATTTCCAGAAGACCATAGATAAGCATGGACAATTTAAAGTTACTTAAAAATATGTGTGCATGTGTGTTGTGTGTATGTGTATGTATAAAGTAAATTTCTTAGTGAACACTTTAGAAAAAAATCATATACAACCAAATTACTAAAGGAGTTTTGATTATTTTGTTTAAGGCACTTTCCTTTTCAATAAAGTAAGAAATCAGTACTTAAGTATGTCACGAGAGTGAATATTGCTGTAGAGATAGTGCATTGTAGGGAAACTAGAGAATATTGATGCCATTAATTCTAACATTTTAAAATACTCAAAATTTAATTTTAAAAATACTTTAAAATATGCATCATTCACTATACGGTCCTACCAGGTATCTGCAGGGTGCAATAAAGTCTGTCAATTTTTTTTAAATTAGAATTTAAAAATAGTGCTGTTTACATAGCTTTTTTTTATTATAAAGCTATATTATAGCTATATAATATGCACCCATTTTTAAAGAAGATGGGACTGGTAAGGAAAACCATAGTGTGGAAAAGACAATTGGTTTGTAACAAAATGGACATTGATGACTTATTTAAAGACTTAGAGAAATCTCTTTAGAAATATATTGAAATGATATGTTAGATTTAAAAACATTTTCAATAAATTATTAGAAACAAATTTAAAAAAAGAAACAAATTAAAACCTTAGAAGAATACAAAAAGAGACTTGTTCCATTCCTGTCAATAGGAGATAAATGATAAAATAGCATGCGCTTAAATTAAGTAAACACAAGTAACATTTTTAAGATTATGCTCCAAATGAAAATAAAAAGAACACATCACAATAAATGCTTTCCATATGGAATGAGTGAATACATGGTAAAATGAAGAAGCAGTGGGACATTCTATCTCATGAAATATAGAAAACAACTAATAATGCAATTTTTAAAGCTGCCATACTTTTTCTCCTGTGAGAAGGTGGTTTAAATTTTCATTTTATGCTTTTGCTTTTAAATCAATTCATATAAACAAATGAAAACTAAAACTATTACTTGAAGAGATGCTACGTAATATCCAGTTAAGTGGATCCATCAGATTTTTTTTTTTATTCAATTAATGAAGTTTCATTTTCTGTTGGCTCTACTCAGCTGTAATAGTGAGATCCCCTCAGTGACTTGGGTGTCAAGATGCTGTTACTTGTCACACGGCCTTCTGGACAGTAATTGAGACTTATAGAGACTGCTCCTGATAAAAACTTGTTACCTGACCCTGATGGATGAGATGCCCAAAATTTGAGTCCCTTCCAATTCTGAGTATCCTCCTAATGTGCATCATCAATCTTATTTCTTTTTTGCTAACATATTTCTGTATCCCTTAAATCTTTCTGAGGGCTTAATTAGCATTTATCTTCATTCTGGGTTTGTCTTTTACAAAAAATATGTCAATTTTTCATATGCTTTGAAATAAGAAAAAAAAATAATTAAAAACAAATCTAATGTAGCGTGTTCAGCATTCTATGAGTCATTCTATTTTGTGGCAGTTTGAAGTTTTTGATTCACTGGCTTTTGGATTGGCATGTAGGGACCTCAGTGGTACAAGTGACAGCCACGGATGCTGACGATCCTACATATGGCAACAGTGCCCGAGTGGTCTACAGCATTCTGCAAGGACAACCATACTTCTCAGTGGAACCAAAGACAGGTAAACACTGATATTGACTCTTCTTATAATGTCATCATTTATACCTTGGCACAGAATTGATATTAGTTATTTTTATTCAATATAGTTGGCACTGAAAACAAACACTACATTGCTATTGTGCTTCTCTCAATATGTGTACTGTGCTATTAAACAGCATATTATTTATAGAAACATCAGCATCTTCTAAGAATATTTTATTACAATTATCAGTATTTCTACCAAAATTAAAGTATGATATACTAATAAAGTATTTCAGCTGCTTTTTCCTGATTACATAAGAAAATGTTATTATTTATGTCAAGTTTTATTTTCATTTTGCTTTCTTTAACTAATTCACGTAGGAATCATATGTAGTTAAGTGTAAATCTCAAGCCAAACCCCCACCTGCCATACAGTAGAATAGGTAGGAGGTTCAGCTTATCCTGCCAGAGTCTGTTACATTTAAACTAATTTTCCTGAGTAAACCAATTAGGATGATGGTCTGCTAAATAAAAAACTAAATTAAGTGATTTTTTTTTTAATTTTAGAAGAAAAAACATTTTTTATGAGTTGTAAGACTTTCTGGATAGAATATGCATTTGGTTGGCTAGATGTTCTGTTTTACTTTTAAGCTGAAAGAGTTTAAGTAAGACTATAATTTGGAACACTGTTGTCTTGGTTATAAAATAACATTATTCTGCTTTTCTGGCTCTCTGTGGAGGGAAGAGAGGTGAGTGTGAAGATGGGTGGCCTATGTCGCTGATTTTCTTCACCACCATGAAATCCAAAATTTCTCCATATTGTAATAATTTTGTCTTTATCATGAAGAAAAGTATTCTTCAAACAGCCAAGTTCATGATTATTGGATAGTGCCTGGGACCTTAAATTATTATTTTAATGGTACTTATACTGTTTTCCATATTTATAAATGGTAATACTCATTTCAAATCACTGTGGAGGATAAATATTTTAAATGTCTTTTGAGAATGGTGGTTGTAATGTGCATGAACAGAAAAATAAATTCAATCCTAACTCACCATTAGAATTTTTACAGAAACTACTTTGCATATTTTATGTTAAAGTCAGGGTAGAGTCTGGAAGCCACCTGGAAAGTCTAACAGAGAAGAAACAGTTCTGATTAAGCAAGTCTTGAAGGAGAAGTAAACAAAAGTATTTGATTTATGATATGAATCCTATGAATGTAAAACTTGTGGTTGATTTAATGATAGATCTGAGAAGCCTAAATTCAGACACCCACCCATTCCCTTATATATATCTACTTTTTATTCCTCCAAAGACATTGACAAGTTTCTGACAATTTGCTCACAAATTATACATTCCTGCATTATATAACCTGTCCAGAAATAGCATGTACTAATCCCTAGGGTTAAATATTTTGCTGGTACTAATGATTGGCGTGTGATTTTAGCTTTGTGGGAAGATGATAGTCTTTATTTAAGTCCTGTGGAATTATGGCCTCTGATTGAGCAAGTGGACAATAGTCTATGTCATGGGATCACATTATTAGTATTTCAAATTAATTCTAATTTCAGAATCTCAAGGATTGTGTATTGTAGGAGATGAATTGGTTAGTTTTATTTTGTTTTGTTTAGAGTTTTTCATACTGCAATTATGGTAATCATTGGGACTTCTCTTTCTAGAGTCATTAGTGCAGAGTTATCCTGAGAATTTTTGTCCTCTGCTAATTTTTAATATGGATAGTGTGTTATTGCAAAGAAAATGTATTTTTTTTTCACAAAAAAATGGAAAGCTTTCAATCCTTAGGGGCATGGAGATGTGTAAATCAAGTTTGACTTATTCTTCATACTTGGTGTCAGCCTGACTTTTATCTGTGTGAGAAATACATGAATTTCTGAATCTTTAAATCTAAGAGTTTTTGAGAAGAAAGTAAAAGTTTTGATAGGAAAAGTACTGAAAATATGCTAAACCAAGATTTTGTAAAATAGGCACAGGGAATCACTGTTAGGTATAAGGTTAACTTATGATTTCTTTTTTCTTAATGTTAATAATACCCATTACCATTTATTAATCACACATCATGAACCTAACATGGCTAAAACCTCCAATCACATATTACACCTATGGCACCACTCACAGGCCAAAAGACCATAGGATAAGTGTATTTTCTATTTTCCATCCATAAAATAAGAATGTGAGTAGCTGCAAAAGCCAGTGCTAACAACTTGTTGTTAATAAGCAAACAGAATGGCACTAGAAGCAGGATAAGGCAACATTAAAAGAGCTGCAAAGCTTCACACCACCTATCTCCATAATGACTACAAACTGTTGGGAGGCTTATGGATATTCTAAGGTGTTCATCTACTCTGTAACCTGCAAAGAAGCAGATCCCTGTTTCAGTATTTGATATATGGCAGGACTGGCTACATAATTTGCAGTTCAAAATGGAAATGCAGACCCTCTCTTCTAAAATTAATAGGATAGTATCAACAGGGCAAGAAACAAACCATGGCACCTGTGTGCCTGCACAGGTCACATGGTCATGAAGCTGGTCCTGAAAAATGGATTGAATGATAAACACCTCTTGTCATTTAGAGTTCGTTCTTAAACATTAAGAGGTGTGACTACACAATACCTGCATCATATATTACATAACCACTTGTTACATCATAATTTTATATAAGTAATATCTCATAACAAAGCCCCCTCCCAAATATGCCCTTCAAATGCATTCCATTCTGTGGAGGAGGACCCTCATTCCTGTTGGGCTTGCTGGCTGAAGATGTCCTCTCACAGATTCCAAGAGTCCTTTCTTCAGGGATACTATATTTGATACCAACTCTGAAATTGTTTAGAGTTCCAGAAGCTTCCATGTTTGCTATTATTGGTTCTTCTCTGACTTTTTATGGTTCTGTTTTTTGTTTCACTTACAGGAAAACAGACCAAATATAAATAAGACTTAGACGTGAAACTTAGAAAGAATATAAACTAATAGAAAGAGAGTCACTATGTACATCTATATGTTTCAGATGCACACGACACGAAGCCCTGTAGCCCTGTGTTACATAGGTCATGTGGTTGCGTGGACATCTGAGACCAGTCCAAGATCTGAGTGATTGTTTGGTTCCCTAAACAGGGGTTGATTTCAGGACAAGCTCTTATCTGTTACATTTAGTGTATATATATATATATATATATATATATATATATATATATGTATATTTAGTATATATATGTGTGTATATATTTATATATATGTATATGTGTGTGTGTGTGTGTATATATATATATATATATATAAATTCTTCAGAAGTTTCATGGTAAAAGAATATGCTTAAAAAAAATCAGTGGCTGTTAGGAAATTAAAGAATCATCTGAAAATAATTCCCAGACTAAATACCAGAGAGTTGTTGAGCAATAGTGATAATAAATTTATGTTTAAAGTGCACAGCACTTTTTTGTGACTGGGTATTATAAATAATGGAAAGTTCTGGGTTACTGTGTCAGGTGACATAATCTATTAAAAATTATCATTCAGGAAGTTTAAAATCTGAGCTAATCTACTTTCTAAGGACCTATAGGATATATTCTTCTCATCGTAAGTGGCTTAAAATGACTGATATTGAGATTAAATAATGTTGTTGTCTTCCATGGAAATCTCACAGACCTGTAGGGACCTGGCTAAACAAGACTGGCCTTTATCACGTTAGAGATGTAGCATTAGCAATTTGCTGTATTTCTTTATAATATATAGCAAAGTGCAAATCAGATCCAGTGCATGAGAACTCTTTTCCAAATGTAGCCAGTTTTACTTAAAAGTAAAGAGCTAGCAAAAGTCATGGAACTGGAAATCTATTATTTTTGAATGTCCTTATTTAAATTCATTTCTCTCCCAATTCTATTCTTGTCAAAAATATGTTTAATATTTGAGATATTTGGAAATTACCTTTGCCACCTGGTTACTTTGCAAACTTTGTGATGACTTTTACTTTGGAAAAGTGCTATTTATAAGATCACTTGTAAAGCAACAATTAGAGGTGTGAAAAATAAGTAACTTTGACTACCAGACTTCTTTCTTAATAATGTTGTATTTCCTTACAAAAATAATGCCACCAAGCAAAACCATGAGAGGATGAGGCTGCAGTGTTTTCCTTGCTGATTAGTTGAGATAGTAAGGCTCTCTCCATCATCATAAAGGTATAAAGATGAAAGCTCACTTGTACCTCTTGATATTGGAAGGAAAAATGAGATGCACAGACATTAAAAATAAAGAACCTGAACAAATAGGAAATGATTCTAAAGAAAACTCATTAATATTTTATCATTTAATGATAGTGATCAAAAGAGCCAATCCTCAATATATTTTTAAAAAGAAGTTACACATAAAGGATTATTAACATCAGAAACAAAAGAAAGGAAAAAGATGGAGAGATGTAAGTCCCAGAATTCTTAGACAAAGACTTAGATGTAAGTACCAGAATTCTTAGACAAAGACTGTTTATGCTCAGTAACATTATTACTGAGATCAGCACTCATTGTATTATACAGTTAACAGAAGTATTGAACAAATGTGAAATACACATGGAGTCATTATGACAGTAAGAATATTTATTAGACACTAGTCAATCAAACCAGATTAGTATGTGACTATTTCTTACAATTTTCATGTTGCCTTGATATTTCACATACTAACTATAAGCAGTGGGTAGATCACCAAAAGAATTCAGTGGGGAACTTTAACTGAGCCTGTGTTACTGTGTGCTTGTATCAACACTGCCCAGTAAGAAAGAGTAGTCAAAATTTTAAAACAAAAAAAATTTGAGTAGACCTAAATCAAAAAGGTATAATTTAAATACTTAAAATACTGATGTGTTGTTGATCTGGGTATATGTGTGGGTGTGTTTGTGTTTGATAGCTAGTGCTTAGACTAAACAAAAATATGGTTACTTAAGGCAGTATGAGTGTTGTTTAACTTGGAATCTTGGGAACTAATAACAAATTGCTTAAATTTTTCCTATGCTCTTGAAAGGCTTTTCTCATCTGTTTCCCACCCCTAGAATAGTTACCAAACTGTAGAGTATTATGAAGTTTAGGGCAGGCCTCATATAATTTCTCCTAGGCTCATACTTGATATAACATACACTGTAAATAAAATATAGCACATATTATATGCAACATATAGCACACCTTTATTACGTGTACATTGAATAATCATCCTTTAAACGATTTAAATTGGCAGCTATTAAAAGATTATAAATTTGGAGGATATGACATTTTTATGCTAAACATGAGGGAAAAAATAAATATGAAGAAAGAAAGAACTTTCATCCCAATTTAAATAGTTTTTTTTGCAATTATTTTATCCCCAAAGAGCCATCTTTTATCAAGCAACTTGGTTTTGCTACTGAGAAGTCCATGATATTAGAGTTTCTCTTCCTCAGGTCTGAATCAGTGAGGGTTTAAAATTGACTTCCCCATAAAAAGTAGAATCTGTTTAATAAAATAGATTAGATATCTTTCCATCTCTGGTCTTAGGTGGACAGATAAGACAGTCTTTGTTGGAAAAGATGAAATTGCAAGAAATAATTAAGTAGAATTCTGAATTTATATTTAATTAGTAAAGATGACCTCATATTGCTAGTTCCAAGGTCTATATTGATCAATATTAAATACATTTTTATTTGATATCACCTCTATGTACATACACTAAGTGTAATAGGTATATATATATCATTTTATGTATTTACATATAACATTAAATTAAATTTCATCCCATAATTAAATATTATTGCCTAATATACCTAGGCAGTAATTAAATAATTATACAACTAATTCACTGCTCCACAATTATTCTGTCAAGTTTCCCCATTGAGCAAAATGGAACTCTGAAATCTATTTCTCATACACTGAAGCCCTAAGAGTGATCAATATTCAGTGCAATTGATTAGAAACAAACAACAAAACACATGAATGCTTTCAGTGTTCCTGATTTATATTAACATAGTCGTTCTCATCTTTTAATACTTTTAATATTTTTTCTCAGATCTTTCCATACGGCTTGAGATCATCCTACATCTCATAACCGCATCCACAAACATAACCATAGTTTGGAATGGTATTTTTCTTATTAAACATAAATCACTCCTATTTTTTTCTTTGTGGACTGTTTCAGCCATTTTGCCCAAAAAGAGGTAGTAGGAACCATAACTGAAAGGTTATAGTGATATCACATCACCTGGGAGTTAAGTTGTTGGAGAGGGTGAAAGAGAAGGAGAGTTCCATTGTCATGTACCTGACAGGTGACTGCGCATTATTCTAGGTGAGGAGTTCATGTTATTTATTTGTAAGTTGGTATTTCCAAACCGTATTTTCATAAAACTGAAAGATAATCCTCTCTATCCAATATTGAGAAGCCCTGCTTTTCCATATTACAGCATTCTATGTGTTTTGTAATCACATATGCAATTATTATGTCCCTTTGGTCTTGAATAGGCTTTAAGACTATTTAAAATAAAACAATAAATGGCAGGAACTCAGGAGTGACTTGCTACCTGTATCAGTGTTCTTCAATAGTATTAAATGCAATGATTCATGATGCGTTTTACTGGGATTTGAAATTTTACAGGAGTCATCAAGACCGCCCTTCCAAACATGGATAGAGAGGCTAAAGACCAGTATTTGCTTGTTATTCAGGCAAAGGATATGGTTGGTCAAAATGGAGGACTCTCAGGAACCACGTCAGTCACGGTGACCCTAACTGATGTCAATGATAACCCACCTCGCTTTCCTCGAAGTAAGCTGTTTTGTTTAATGCTGCAAGTTCCTCACTTTCATTGCCAACCTCTGGAACTGTCTTTTGAAAGGAAATTTTTCCAAATATTTCTCAAACAAGTGATTATCTTACTACATTTTCCCATAGTTTTGTTTTATCGGGGGATGGTTTTAATTCAGAAATGTAGAATAGTAAGGGTATTGAAAGTGAAAAGAGGCAGTCCTGTCTTTGTATTACTTCTGTCTTCAATATAATATGGTTTTTCTTTGGTTCTCATTCTTAATACCAGTTATTAAGTTTATTTATATATTCATCTTTTCATTCTAAGATGTTCTTTGTAAGTTATAAGGTTTTTTGCCAATTATAACATTCAGATGCATATCATGTATTCTGTACACTAAAAGTGTTGATTTATTTTTTTAAGATTTTATTTATTTATTTGAGAGAGAGAGAGTGAAAGAGCACAGCAGAGGGAAAGACAGAGGGAGAGGAAGAAGCAGCCTCCCCACTGAGCAGAGAGCCCGAAGCAGGACTGTATCCTAGGACCCTAGGATCATGATATGAGCAGAAGGCAGACACAACCAACTGAGCCACCTAGGTGCCCCTAAAAGTATTGATTTGTTTTTAAAGCTAAAAATAGAAGAGCGCTAAACTTTTTTTCATTTTATATTCCACACTTTTTTTTTTTTACTGCTTCATGCACATTAAACATTCCTTTAGCAGTTTTACCGTCTCTTTCTTGTGCAAACATTCACTGTTTCAAAAGAAGTCAATTCAAAGAACCAGAAAACCACATGCCCTCAATTTAGTTTCTGTGACCAAAATGGCTTTTGACTTAGATGAGAAAAGGGGAAAATAATTCTAGGTAGAAATGCCTTGATTATAGAAAAGCATTTCATCTCACTCTCTTTTAGGTTTTTTTCTTTCTTCTTTATAAGTGTATGTGGTATTTCTTTATAGCGCTCAGGGAAATAAGGAAATTGTATAGACTCTGATGTCTCTAAAACATTTGTTCAATAGTCATGAGTAATTAAGCTCCCTTACAAAAACAGATCTTGGAAGTGAACAATGTCAAGGAAGCTTTCTCTGCAAATATGAAAGTCACTGTATTTTCCTGCAAATACTTCATCTTTGGATGTTTCATTTTTATTTTACATATTTTAATATGCAATATTTTATAATAGTTCTACTACAGACATTGTAATACCTCCTAACAAAATAAAGTGTGAAATTAAGTTTAGCATTCATAAAAAAAATGAACTTATCCTTAATTGTGCTCTTGATAGCTTACGATGGGAGAGCAGAGGAAGGTTGTAGAATAAGCAAAGCAATGATGTAATGATATTGGGCTCATAATAAAATTAACTATTTTTCTTTAAGCCTAGAGTGACAGGAGTTGATACTTAGAATTTTTGTTATTTCAGTTGTCATGATTTGCTAAGGTATAGGACAGGTTTTCTAGCTTATTAGATACTCTCATACTTATTAAAGTGAGGGAAGCCAAGGATATGTCATGAGGTTTTTCATTTTTACTGGATTTCTCTTTACCATGTGTAGTTAATATTCTATCCTTAAAGTTTCTGGAGTTTACTAAGGATGCTTCTGGATGTCTGAAAAGGGTCACTCAAAAGTCATCAGCATATCTTGTCTTTATTTTTTTAATCAGTGACTGTTCACAAAATTTAGAAAATTGCTAATAATAATTCAGAGCTGAAAATGTGGTCCTTTCATATGGATACATTTTCCTTCTTCTGCTCCTTCAAAGAGAATCTTTTCTTTTCACAAAGAAGTGAAAAGACACTGCATTTAACAACCAGAAGGGAATGGAATAGGTGGAGGAAGCAGGAAAAAACAGATGATTAGAGAAAAATGATTCTGAGGAGTTTCCTAGTTTCGAGGGGATGATTCATGGTCATCTGCTTTCCAAGGCTTTTTTTTTTTTTTTTTTCTTGCAGGATGGTGAAGAGGAATTTTTACAAAAGAAAGTTAAAAAGCTTCTCTTTCTATTTTCCTTTTCTTTCCTTCTGTTCAAACAGTATTGCCTCTGCTCTTGGGCTGTTGTCCCAGATCAGTTCTACATACAACCCACAGAGATAACTCCTATTCCTGATAAATTTATGAGCTCAAACAAGACAAATGTGGTCTTTCATCAACTCCCTTGTCCAGTTTTCTGAAACTTTCTTAGTAAAAGCCACTGTTATGTAAATCCTAACGATAAGTAATCAGAACTGTTTAGTCTCATATTTGCCCATTTGAAGCCTAAGCTATACTGTTTTTGTTTTTTTAATATTTATATTAATTATATTTTAATTATTTAGATTTAATGGTTATATGTTAATCTCATGTATGATTAGTTTAAATTTATTTTAATATTGAAAATAGCTTATTTCTCACCATGACATACAGGAACGGAGGCTCTTATCATGCTTTCTTCAGGCTGTTTCTGTTGTCACATGTTAATTATTATTAGATAATTGCCACGAAATTTCTTGAGTCTATATGAAACTTGTCATTTATCTCCTATTGCTATAGCATCTTTTTTAGTAAAATATAAAAAGACATTAAGCGGAGGTGATGCAAACCGCCAAATAGTTAAGTATTTAATGGTTAGCTTTCATGTAGTTTGTTCATTTCTTGTTGTGAATTTCACAGGGTCTTACCAGTATAATGTCCCAGAGTCATTGCCAGTGGCCTCCGTTGTGGCCCGAATCAAAGCGGCTGATGCTGATATAGGAGCTAATGCTGAAATGGAATACAAAATTGTGGATGGTGATGGATTAGGGATTTTCAAGATTTCTGTTGACAAAGATACACAGGAAGGAATCATTACTATACAAAAGGTAATATTTTCCTTATTTTTGTTTTCTTGAAGGTAGCACCAAACTAATGGCATTAGTGGCATTAGTGCCACTAATGTGGCAAAGCCACATTTGCTTTGATGAAAGAATGTATTAGTCAAAACAAATGACCATGTGGAGCTATTACTATTTTAACTGTAAGACAAAAAGCTATGCATTTATTTTTAGGTGTCAGAATCATAGAAAATCTTGAATGACATTTATAGTAATGCCCTAACTAGTCTACTCTGAGTAAAGCCATAGCCCTTATCTGTAGTTCTGTGACAGCAAGGCACACTGACAGATGTACTGTTTTATTTTATTTATATATATATTTTTTTTAATTTTTATTTATTTATGATAGTCACAGAGAGAGAGAGAGAGAGAGAGAGAGAGGCAGAGACATAGGCAGAGGGAGAAGCAGGCTCCATGCACCGGGAGCCCGACGTGGGATTCGATCCCGGGTCTCCAGGATCGCACCCTGGGCCAAAGGCAGGCGCCAAACCGCTGCACCACCCAGGGATCCCTATATATATGTTTTTTTATTGGAGTTCGATTTGCCAACATACAGTGTAACACCCAGTGCTCACCCCATCAAGTGCCCCCCTCAGTGTCCATCACCCAATCACTCCATCCCCCCATCTGCCTCCCCAGATAAACTGTTTTAAATGACTTATGTGGAGAGATGTGTTTCTTTGTTGACTCTTCCAGGAAACCCTAAAATCAACTACACATCTTTGTTAGCAACTAGACAAACAGTCCATATATGTGAAAACAGTGCAAAGTTGGAAATAGAAACCAAAATGTTGAAAACTTACTACATTATCAATTATTCCCTTTCCAAGTTTATACTAGTTGAAGTGTTGGAAGAATTCATACAGAGCATGAAAAGTTGTAAAGCTTATCATAATCCCTTAAATATAAGTGTAAAGGAGATAGAAAATCACTGTAATCCTAACTGAAGACTCTGTCATGGTATATTTAAATTAGCTCATACTACTGATTAGATATGGGGGATAATGAGCTATTTATTCCCTCTGCTTTGTATAGACGTTTTTGACAAATGTTAAATTAAAAACAAAAGAATTATTGCAGAATATAGTCTTATTTCCTCAACTATTTGAAAATACTAAAATATAGAATATGTGAAAATCCCCACCCCCTAAATAATGGAATTTTATGCCAGTCTGATAATCTAGGTGTATAACTTTTGTAATTAACACTCTTCAATAATTAACATGTGTCAATAAAGAAAGTTATATTTTAATTGTTACAGGAAAACATATGTTTGATTTCAGGCCAATGGACAAAACATTTCTGCAATTATTTCCAGTGGACAGCTGCTATTTTAGCTCAGCTGGTGACAATCTGTGTAAAAAAGTTTTAATAACTAGGATAGGCCAACTGTTGGCAAAATGTTTTGTTTTGTTGTCTAAAATAAAAGGAATGCAATAAGGTACATACAGTGCTGCTCAAAGATTTCAAAGAGTCAACTGAAATCAATCTGTTCATATTCTAGAATTTTAAAATATATATTGATTTTTATTGAACATGTGCATTTCATATATAAAGAAAGCACAAATTATTCAAACATGTACATAAAAATATATATGATATATTTAATTCAGTGATTAAAAATTATCCTCAATTTCTGAATATTACTTTTTAAAGTTTTAGGGAATTCATTGTTAATTCTGGTCACAGTCAAATAGCACACTTATTTTTTTTTAAGCTTAAAGCTTTGAAGTCATTTCTAGCTTCTCTTTTGCTCCCCCTTGATCCATAATAGCTCTTGGCTGTATGTTTTTTCTATTCTCCTTGGCATTATCTTAAGGATGGTTATCATTGCTCACTCTAAAACTGTTTTAATAGCTCTTGAGTTCACAACCTTTTTCTAGCTTCTCAGATCCACCCTTTCTTTAAATTGTTGTTCAAGATTCAAAAACACTTTATTAATCCAACTAGGTTGAAAGCAAGCTACCTTATACTAAGGGAAGAAAAGAGAGGGATACAAAAAATTGAAAGGAAGCAGTAAAATAATCATTAATGAGGTTATATACATAGAAATTCCAAAAGAATTCACTAAAGGATTATTAAAATTAACAAGAATTTTCAGTCATGATAGTAGCTACAAAAGTAAGTTAAGCTTCACGATAGCTCATAAAACTGCTCTATGAACTTTCATCTTCAATCTAAGGACAGCGGCTTCATGAAAAGAATATCTATACTTGGCCCACTACCCCTAAAATCTTCCATCTTAAAGCAGTGTAGTCTGCTAACCTCCTAAGGGCAGTCTTTAAACCTAAATCCAAGTGATATTCCATCATGAACCCAATAGGATCTTGAATCTCTATTTCAGAAGTGTTTTTGCTTAACATTAAAAAAAAGATTAATTAGCCTCTTTAGAGTGGTTTTATTCAGAATGAAGGAGGTCTGTCCTTAAGATTTTCTGATTCCCTCTGTCAGAACTAACAGCTGCATATGGTCCTCAAGGCAGGATTTTAATTTTCAGTTTTATTTATTACGATTTCAGTGAAGGGGGGCTTCTGGATTTCATTCCAGGTAAAATGCTACCAGAAGTTCCTCACAACACGTGGAAATGTGTATGAGCAGGTAGAGAATAGTGGAATCATCTATGAAATCCAGAATGGATTTCTGAACCTGAGTCACAGAGCATTCTTACTAAAACCAAGAAATTCTAAAGAAAACCAAATGAAGCATTCTCCCATTGTTCTTAGAATAGTTTTAAATTTTCATTTAGATAAACAATAGAATGGACAGTCCATAAAAATGATCCATTTTTTGATGGGTTTTCTAGTCTCTCCAAACTATTGGAAAACATTTACAACCAGGCACTGCTAGGATGTTGACATATGTATTTGTTCTTATGATTGTGAATGCCTCTAAATATTATTTCACATTGGGATAACTGAGTTTCACTCTTTGTTTATATAGATATTTCTTTTGGAAATAGGTTATTTTGTACCTGTGGACCATGCTTGACTATCACGTGAACTTATTTTCTCTCTGTAGTATAATAAAACTTTAGTTCATTGCTTTGTCAGAAACAATGCGCTGTCATGGTTATAATGAGATTTATTCCAGTTTGAGCAAATTGTTATCATATTTGGAAACATTTACATGTCATGCTTTGCATTAAGTGAACCTAAAAGCAGAGAGAGAACGAGAAAACAATCTCTTTAAAGATATGTTAGAAAGAGAAAAATAAGTACAGAATTGTGAAAGATTACCTTCACTTATGCTATTATTGCTCCAATGTCTTATATAGAAAATGTTTATAAATATGCCCAAATAGCCAGAATCCCCAAGGCTAAAGGTTTTTGTAGGTATTTTCACAGAATTAGAAACATGATTGTATAGTTTAAATACTGTTTTAAATTATGATGATAATACAGTGTTTCACAGTTAAAACAGAATACAAGCTGCTGCTTTGGCCATTTATGAATGATTTAATGATAACCCTTATACCCAGTTGCACAGGGCTTCCAAATTCACAGAGTGTAAACATAAATATTATCCCATGTGAGTGAAAACTGTCTTTCTTTACACCTAGAGTTTTTTCTGCTTACATTTTCGCATCATAATTTACAACATGGGAACTATAATTTCCTATTTTTCCTTTGAGATATGACAATCTGTCTTCTAATGTGCTTCAGTTTTCAATATAAGACCTCAGTAGGGATTAAATATGGGATTTTGCTTTTATAAAATACATTACTATACAGTTACAGTGCAGTAAAAAATGAGCATTTTCAGGATGTATTTCCTGTGAAGGATGAGTACACATTCATGTCTGGCATATGGATGGTGTTTGGAGGATCACATTTTCATGGTCAAAATAGTATATTTAAGCTTTTTTTCTGGCCAGCCCTATGTTATCTTCATAATCTCCTTATATTCATACCTTTAAAAATTCTGAATGAAGCCAAAGCCATCAAATAATAGAGCATTATTATAGAAGTATTGATAAGGAGGCCCGCATGCCTTCACTGGGGGGGCAGGAAGAGTTAGACTATATACTTTCCTTTCAGCCTTCAACTCTGCCACAAGGATTTCTAAGCTCTGGGGTTTACTATCTTGTTATTGAAACGTGTCCTTTGTTTCTTACTTGCAATAAGGAGGAGCTAATTCCCAGAGTCAAGTGTCTATTTCAGCACTTCGTAAAATGCTGCTGATGTGTGGTGGAGGTATATCAAACTGACAACATTTCTAATTTATATGTCTTCTTATCATTATGTTTTTCTTTCAAAAGATTTTATTCAATTAATCCTGGTGCCGTGGAGGCACATTTCTTAAAGTGGAACGAAGACATTTCTCTTTGGACTGTGAAAAGGCATACATTTTGGATTATTTTGGTTTTAAAGGTGGCTGTGATAAGATTAATATGGTAACTGTAGTTAACTTCTGAATTTCAGATTATATTTTCCAATTTATTCAACCCATTATTACCGTGTATATTTAAGTAGATCCTTATATCATTTTCATCATTATGCTCATGTGTGTGTATATATAGACAATCTACTTATTAAGATATAAACTTAGCCATGTTTGAATAGCCAAGATTAGAGAAGAATTTAGGGGCTTAAAAAGGAAATAAGAAATTGACACTCTTTGAAGGACGTTGATAGTAATATAAATGTCAACACATGATAGTCTTGATAAAAGAGGCAAAGGCCATGTTCACTTAGGAGTATTTCTGTTTGCTTTGATTTTGACAGTTATCAGAGCAGTGTTCTGCTTTGATATGTATATGCCAAAGACATTTTCCAGTGAGTCCATCACTTTTTTTTTTTTTTTTTGCTTAGTACAAGTCACAGATAATGTACAATTTTTTTTCCTTACTTCTGTCTTTTTCCATGGTGTGTTGTTTCCTGAATTAGTTTCGATGGGTAGGCTTCCAAGAAAGACATATTTAAGAAAGAGATATTTAAGAAAGAGATAAGATTTAGTGATTGTATAAGAAAGTTGAAGAGAGAATTTAAGGACAAAACTTAATGTTTCCAGTGTGAGTAACTAGATGAATAATTGTGCCATTCCTTTCAAATGGGAGTGTACAGATGATTATTATGATTTAGAATACGTGTGAAGTGCCTGTGGTATCTGGATAATAATGTCTAGGAGGTCATGAGTAAGGATTTGCAGCTCGAGGCAGAGGTCTAGAGTACAAACTTAGGTCTGGGAGGCATTACCATATGCATGATAATTAAAATTAAAAGGGGCACTTGAGAATATCCCTAACGCATGTATATAAAGTAAGGGAAAGGGGTGTCTGGCTGGCTCAGTCGGTGGAGTAGGCAATTCTTGATCTCATGGTCGTGAGTTCAAGCCCCACATTGGGCATTGAGGTTACTTTAAAAAATATAATAAAGTAAGGGAAAGAATGCTTTCAACATTACTTGGTAAAACTAAAAAGTTTAAGTTAGCAGGGTAGGAAAAGATTCTGAGAAGGGAAATTGTTTTATTTTTCCAGGACTGAGGTATTCTAAAAGACTTTATAAGTAACTGAACCACAAAGGAAATCTAAAATATAAATATATTCAGATAAAGAAAAGGAATTGCACGTATTATCAGTAGAGGAGGGAACTGATGGATTCCGGAATCTATTTTAGATAATAAAGATAAAATATAAACCAATAAGGAAATGCTTAGAAGAGCCAAGGGCCTGGAATTCAAAGAAATTCACATGTCTGGATATGACCTCTCTCTCACTATTTCATTTGGTCATTTCGAGGCTATTTTGGTTCATTTTCACTGTATCTGCTGCCATCATATCAAAATACGCTGCCACATGATGTCAAAAACTGAAGCCACCAACTTTTATTGTTTCTCTCCATAGCTGTATCAACTATTCATTGCTACTTAATGAATTACCCCCAAAATCTACTACTTTAAACAACAGTATTTCTTTACATCATGATTTTGTGAGTTAGCAATTTGATGGAAGTTCAGCCAGATGATTTTTCTGCTGACCTGAGGTAGGCTCACACTTGGGTCAGTGGCCAGCTCCTGATCAGCATGGTGGGTCTGCCTCTATGGAGGTGTCTGTCTGTCTGCTGGGACAAGGGTGGGTATAAATGTGTCTCATCTCCAGTAGGTAACTTGGCCTTGTTCCAAGAGTGGCAAGAATCGAAGCTACAAGGTCTCTTGAAGCTGACATCAAGAATTGGCATATCATTGTGCCACGTTATAGACATCAAAGCAAGACAGGCCAGCGAAGGTTTGAGAAGTGAGTGGAAAAAAACACACATGAAAAGAGAGGAGCTATAAAATACTGTGGATGCTGGGAAAGTAGAAAAAAAGGTTTTGAGTCCCAGCGGTGCTCCAGAGAAACTAAAAATTTAATCTTCGGGTCACACATACATGAAATGGCAAAAGAAACTCAGGTCTGCTGACTTACGCTGTAGTCTTCTCTCCTGTTTCTGCATTACTCACAAAATAATTATGTGGGTCAAAATAAGTTAATATTAGCTGCTCTTTGGTAAAGGCTCCTAGGAAAATAGAAGTTAAACTGCCTTTGGGTCATAATCTGCATTCAGGTTGCCTGAAAATGTGTGAGGCCCTTCCACAGGAAGTCACTGGGTCTAGTCATGCTGGGAAATAGCTCTGCTTGAGCTGTTATGTTACACTGGGAAAGAATATAGTAATTTGCAAGGCTTGTTTTCTATTTTCTGCTTATGAAACTAAAAAAAGCCTAAATTCACAGGGAGTATGTGGTACACAGAATAGTGTACCCCTGCTATGCATCTCAAAGATACCCATGTCCTAATCTCTGGAAACTATGAGTAGTTGACCCTGTATGACAAAAGGGGTTTTGCAGATATGATTAAGTTAACGGGGTGGAGATGGGGAGATTTTCATAGATTATCTCATTGGGCTCAGTGTAATTAATCATGAGGACCTTAGATGAGGGATGTGGGAACAGAACCAGAGGGAAGAAGTGATGTGTTTTGAAGATGGAAGAAGAAGCTGTGAGCCAAGAACTCGTGTGGCTTTTAGAAGCAGGAATGATTCTTCCCTGAAGCCTTGAGAAGGAACACACCCCTGCCAACACCTTGATTTAGACCTCTGAACTCCAAAATGGTATAAAACAATAAATTGATGTATTTTAAGACACTAAATTTGTGGTGTTTGCTACTGCAGCCACAGGACATTAATACAGAAGTCATAGTGGAACATTTCTGTTGAGTGGCATACAGACAACAGTACCTAAAAGAGAAAGCCAGACATTAATTAACTAGATATGGATAAGAATCTGGGGAGTTTCTGATTTAGGCATTCTCTGCTCTAGTTGAAATAATACGTGATGACAGTAGACATTTTGATGATAACAGCCCTCAATTTCTCTCTCACCATTGCAGCATAAACTACATCAGTTTTATATGGTTGATCCTACTTTCTTCCTTTGTCAACATCCTGAGATTCACTACTATTCTTTTTGCTTGTTTTAGATTACCTGATTCATGCTTCCAATTCATTCTGATGTTTTTTCTTAGTCTGTGGAAACAAAGACCCTGGAACCATCCTGTGTGATTATGAGCAAGAAACTCAATCTGAAAAAAAAAAAAAAAAGAAAGAAACTCAATCTGTCCTTGACTCAGTTTCCAGATTTGTCAGAATGATCTGTTAAGAACTGTGTTATCTGACAGTATTATCTTGTGAGAATCAATGAGTGTGAGCAGTTAATAAGGTAATATTGTAAAACTCATAGAATGAAAACCTGCATATGTTAAGGCCTATATAAATGTGTATTGTTAACAGGGAATTCATTTAGCAGTTTATGGTTCTCTTTGTAGATAGGTTCAACTAAAAATCTGAAACATATGTACATTTAGTTGATGGTCTTAGATTTTTTTTTTTAACTTAGGAAATGGAGATGTGTTGTATCTGCTTAATTGCTTCTGTTTGCTAGTATCTAGGTTAGGAGATGTTAATTTAATACTCATGGAAGCCAGAGGACACTTGTGTGGCTAGATAATGGAAATAATTATTCCTGATATTTATATCCTTACTTTATTCTTCATATGTTGACATACTTTACCATTTCAGGCTTTAAACATTTCTGCAGTTATTCATAATATCTTCGTTAGGGTCCCAATTTACCTAGAGAGCACTAGATACTTTCTGTGTATAAATAGTAGTCTATTTGCAAAATGTGAATATTTGTATGAAATACCTGATAAAGAGTTGCATTAAAGCATAATTTTTTGAAAAGTCAAAATAATGACTCTCATAGAAATATAAACTGGACATGGTGGTACCCAGAAGTCTTTCTTGTTTTGCTTATTCCAAATTTGCTTATACTTATTTTGCTCACTTTCAGATGATTTGTTTGTCCTTACATATTTTTAATGCATCAACATGGTGCATCCAAATATAGAATCATACACACACACACACACACACACACACAATTTGGAACACATTTTCCCTTTTCTCTCTATAAAAAACAGCTTATTGCCCAAATCCACATATAGGTTTCATGATGCACAAAAGATTTCAAGACAAATAAAATCTTCAGAAGATGCAGAAGTCACTTGCAACTGTCGGCAAAAATTGCACTGGACAAATTTAAACAGGGTAAGACAGACTTCAAGGATGTGGCCACAGGAGAAGGAGGCCAGAATTCAGTCTAAACTCAACTCAGGTGAGAGAGAGGGCAGGCGAGTTAAGTGCTGGAGTGTATTTGGGTGGTGGGTGGATAACAGGGCTTCTGTATGTGCTGATTGACTTTACCTAAAGGGAAAGTAAAATTTCTTGTAGCTTCACAACAGGAGGTAGTTTTATAGCTTGGAGCAAGGCTCAGACAGAGTTGGCTCTTACTCTTCACAGCAGCCCTTTCTTCCTTGGTGATGATATTTCAAAGAGATGACTCCCTGTTTCTTGAGGAAGACATTCTTGGGCTGTAAAAATGGCAAGAACCTTTTTTAAAAAAAATTTCCATCTCAAAGGGGCAGAGAATGGACTTACAAGTTTTCTAAAGTCACTGCTCTAAGAAATGAGAGTCCAGGGGCTGAGAGGGAAACATTAAGACTTTCTTAGGCATAACTCAGAGAAGGGACAAAACAAAGGAATAATGCAGTTGTACATAATAAAGGTGTGTTTTGCTTTTGAAAAGTTCTTGATGGGGGGATAATTTTAGAATTCTTCTTGTATTTAGGTGTACAAAGTTATTCTTGCGGAGAGACCTTTTTCAAGGTTGTAGATCACTTTTAAAATTCTGTACAGTAGATTTATTTTGAGTAAAATTATTGTAAAGGAAAAAATTGTGATTGAGGGTTCTTTTTCTATAGATACCTCATTTAAGCTCCTTTACTTAGGAGGAAAAGATTTCTATTGGTTTGATCAACATGTAGGGAAGATATTGAAAGCAGCAGAATATGCTTTGATCCAAAAGACAGCTGGAATCTCTAGAAAAAGAAGTGTCTTTAAAAATGACAAACAATCTTAGTGCTTTTGTACAAAATCCACATTAGACATAGACACTAAATATATAGACAGGCACGTGTGTGTATGTGCGCACACACTCTCTCTCTAATCAGCCCTGTTGGTACCATGCCATGTTTAGAAGAGCAGAATGAACAATTTCCAAAAGAAGAGTTTAACTTGGATCAATTCCTAAACATCAACACCAGCATTGCCCAAAAGTGCAAGATCTAAAAGGAGGCCATTGAGCTTAATGAGAGCACATTTGGCTATAGACCAGAAGCCAAGCTATATGGAGAAAGACAAATGCAGTGCAGTGAATCTATTAAATGGATTCAAGATTATGTTTTAACTTAGGTTTTACTATCGAAAAGGCTAAAAATGGCAGGGGGAGGGGAACAAACTATCCAGACCTCACTCTTTATGATAGTTTTTGTTTCATTTTGTTTTGTTTTAATTCAAGACACATATTGCAAACTGACTTTACTGAGGCCTAGGTGTCATGGGGAAACAGAGGAGGAAGGCATAGTCTTAAGTGTCATTTTATTTCCTCATTATCTTGCACGAAATAAAGGCACTAAGAATAATAGAATAGGAAGAAGCGAATATTTATACAGCAATTACTCAGTTTCAGTCAATGTTCTAGGTGTTTTAAATTTAGGAATACTTTACAGCAAACCTATAAGATTGGTGAGGTGGGCAGATTCCTAAATGTGATACTGGCATACAATAAGAGACCTTAATTGTTCTTCGAGCCTGATTTTTATACCAGGAAGGGAATAGGTGGTGGGTGGACATGGCCTTGTCTTCACGTAGTGTATCTTTGCCAACTACACAGGTTAACTTTGAACTGTCACTAGAACTCCCTGATGTTTGGTTCTCACATCGATGGATAATACCAGCCTTGCATTTTTTTAAATGCACATTCAAGATGTGTATAGAATTTCTTGTTCATAGTTAGCTTTTCGTATAAAGAAGATTTATTATTTGTTAGGTAAGGAAGTTAGGGGGACACTCATAAAGAAGGTGATAGTGGTTCTCCATGATATTTCAACTAGAGAAATGAAAGACAAAATTATGGGAAAGAAGGACCAGCAGGTGATGGTGATATCAACTGGAAGACACAAAATGTCCTACTTATCATGAATAGTTCATCTTAATTGCAGTAAGAGAGACGGCAGGAAGAAGGGTAAGCATCTAGTCTGGGAAAAGCTTATTACCTTGGGTTCCTTAGATCAGGGGTTGACAAACAACTCCCTGTCTATTTCTGTACAGCTCAGGGGCTAAGGGTGGTTTTGTATTTTGAAGTGATTGAGAAAAATGGAAGGAAGATGGGTGTTGTGTGAAACGTGAAAGTTGTAGAGAATTTATGTTTCATTGCCTGTAAATGAAGCATTATTGGCACTTGGCCACACTAATTCATTGACAGGTGGCAGAGAATATACAACATGAAAAGCCTAATTGTTTAGTATTATCTCCTTACAGGAAAAGGTTGTTCATCCCTGCCTTGATTATAATACTTATTTTTAAAGTTTTTTTTAATTTTAATTCCAGGATCGCTAACATAGTGCTATATTAGTTTCAGGTGTGCAATATAGTGATTCAACAGCTCCACGTATTATTCAGTGATCATCAAGTTAAGTGTTCTCTTAATCCCCATCACCTGTTTCACCCATCCCCCACCCACGTCTGCTCTGCTAACCATCATTTTGTTCTCTATAGTTTTTTGGGATTTTTTTTCAACCCTGAAGTTCATCATCTCTGATGGCAAAATATGTAAACAGCCCTATTTTCTAGTCTAGGAAATAATATACCAAAAAAGCTGCTTCTCTCTCTCTCTCAGCATGTCTGACATACATGTCACTTGACAGATGAAAGCACAGCTTCTGCAGGTCCAGAATAGCTCTATGGTATCACTGGTTTGGGTCTGTTTGACTCCCATTTGAATCCAGGTTCTTATTCATCCCCCATATTGCTTGCTGTTGTGAGCCACAGTGTAATAAGGGTTTGGGTTAATTTCCAATTTTATATAGTCTCATTGTGATACATAGTCCCAATATTGGATAGAATCTGTTTAAACATTACCTTTAAAAAAATTAAAAAATAAACATTACCTTTATCTTCCTCCTTTTACTTCCTTTACTTTGTCTTACCTAGATTTTTTTCCAAATAAAACTCTGTTCATGAAATCTAGTAGTTATGGAACGTATTGCTTATATAGAAGTCAATAAGAAAGAGGAATAGGAATTAAAGTTCTACTGCAAAAGCTTTCTCTCAATGTGTTTAACAACCCTATCTGTCACACCACACCCCTCTTTGAAAACTCGATGTCTGCCTTATCCTGATTTGCTCTGAAAATCATTTTGTGTAGCAATTTCTTCTGTCTGTAATCTTGATTCATAGCCTTTCATATGAATTCTTTTATTGCTCTATTTTCATAATAGCTCTTAGGCAACCAATCATCGTGCGTGATACTGTGTTTCATTATGACTCAGTGGCATCCAGATGTCTATACCTCATGTTGTTGCCTTTTAGACACATTAAAAAAAAGTTGGTATAAAATAATTGCATTCATTTGTGCAGCAAATTTTGAATTTTTCTTTCATATGTCAGTCAAACTTTTACTTGAATACAGAAATACTTCTCATCCCTTTTGATAGACCTGAATGAATATCTAAAAAGTTGTAGTGGCTTTGAATTGATTTAAAAGGAGATGGTAAACAAGATTTTTAAGACACATTCTGTCATACATAAAGACACATAATATATAAAAATAAGATTTCTCTCATTATCTGTCAGTTTTATAAGTAATATAAGAACAAAGTGCACAAGGTTAATATCCAAGCTTTTTGTGAGTATGTTTAGAGTCTTTTAAGTGAATTTAGGTAAATAATTTCTTTTTTCTTCCTAATGATATCCACATTAAATATTGCACTACGTGTATGGTATAAGACAGTGTTAAAGCAGAGGTCAGCCTTATTCCAAGAGGGTTTTCATGACAATTATCCAATGAGCCTTTTGAAAATATGTATGTTTGTACTTCATCCTGGATCTGCTGAATCAGAATCGTCTTAGAAGGGGCCATACATGTGTCTGAAAACTCCTCTGGCAGGGCAGCCCAGGTGGCTCAGCGGTTTAGCGCCTGCCTTCGCCCGGGGCGTGATCCTGGAGACTGAAAACTCCTCTGGGTAGTTCTGATTCTCACATTTGGTTGAGAAGTATTGGGCTAGAAATATTTTTAGGTAACAGACAAAAAAGGTAGCATCATAAAAATATCACTGAATTTGGTGATATTTAATAAGGTTAATAAGGTGATGTGTAGGGCACTGGGCACTGCCTACCATGTGCCCCTGCATCTTCATCTGAAAGCTCAGAAAGAATTAAAACTGCATTTTCCTGTCGCTATTCTAAGAAATTTTTTGTGGTCAAGAAAACCAGTGTACCTGACTCTTCCTTCCCCCCACTCCCTACTTTTGGCCATCAGGATTCCTTAGGGCAAAGGTATAGTTTAATTTTAAGGCTCTGTGTCCTGGATATTTGTGGTCAAGTTTTTTTTTTTTTCTTTCTTTCTAATTCAACAAGAATTTATTGAGTCCCTTCTATGTGCTGAATTCATAATAGGCACTGGGAGTGCTAGCAATTAAGCAAACAGTCTGGAACTTACAATCTACTGGATGAGACAGATGTGAAGCCAGTAAACATTTCAGTAAATGCTCCCTGATCTCAGTATTGTAAACTTATTTTGAGTATTGATTTGTGTATTTTTCCCTCAGTATTAATCAGAGATGAGCCATAGAAACTTTTTTATGTAATATATATCTGCAAATACACACACATCTATATTTGTATATTTCGTATCTACATGGGTTTATGTGCCTATGTTATGTTTTATATAAATAGTACATATATATACTGTTAAATATGCATACATATAATGTCTATGTACATAAACAGTGTATACATATATATATATATATAACTTTCTATTTATATAACTACAATATTATTGTGTTATTTTAGTCAGCCTCACACCTTTTGGGGTGGGTTGGAATAAATACATACCTGCATGTGTGCACACCCATGCCCATGAACACAATAGATGAAGCTGAATTACAATTCTCAACATTACATTTTAGCCCCTTTTCCCTAAGACTTTTATTGTTACATAACCATTAAGTTGAAATGATAATTAAGTATGTCACAAATCGTGCTTTACTTTTAATAGCATTTCAGTCCATGTCTTCACTTTAAAAAAGTATTTTTGTTTCATCTCATTGAAATGTAAGGAATATTTTGGGACAGTTTTTCAGTGGTGAGATTGAGATTGAAAGTCATAAAAATCTGTGACTCTGTATCCTTTGAAGAAAGAGAAGCATTTTATTGTCACAAACAACTTCAGCATATTGTGTATATAACTCTTTTTTTTTCACAGATGGTGCTTTCCTAGGACAACATTTAATTGCTCTTAGAACTTTTTTAAAGCTACCAAATGGTTTAAGTTGGGTCACTATTTTTGAGTAAAGTGTTGGCAGTGTTAATCACTCTTTGAAAGTTCCACAACTGAGATTTTGGACTATAACTCTCAACCATCAAATACAAACAGACACATGGTGCATAGGGGTAGAAGAATTATGGAGACAGAAATTCTGGGTGCTTCTTTGAGAATTGGCTGTATTTTCAGAGGGCAGAGACTCCACATCCCCCCTAAACTGTATGGTTGCCTTTGGAGGGCCTAAAGGCTCGGGATTGTAATGCAGTCCCTGAAATCAATAAAGATGACCTTTTAAATGAAAAATCCAGTGGAAAGTTATATTTTTCTTTCTTTTTAATGTACACCCCTGGATAGTACAGTTGAATTACATGGTTGAAGGATATTATATTGATGTCTCTTTTGGAAAGAGTTTTCAATCTTATCAGTTGTCTTTCAGATGATATTCTAAAGACTTGCATTTGCCCGTGCAATGCACAGCAGCACAGTGGATTAAGTTAGCTCAGAAGCACTTACCATTGTCTGTGAGCCAGAAAAGCAGCAAGGATTACGATTGGCATTATTATTTATTATTTGTGAATGCTGATGGTGCATTTTCGTGGCTGAGTCCTTTTTGTGCTTATTGACATGCATAAATGAAAAAAGCTCTGCTTAGCTAACTATTTAATTGGTAATTTAATTTCCCTAATAACTTCTTTTACAGGACCTGGATTTTGAAGCCAAAACAAGTTACACACTCCGGATAGAAGCTGCAAACAAAGATGCCGACCCTCGCTTTCTCAGCTTGGGGCCATTCAGCGACACGACAACGGTGAAGATAATTGTGGAAGATGTGGATGAGCCCCCCGTGTTTTCCTCACCTCTGTACCCCATGGAGGTGTCAGAAGCTACCCAAGTTGGGAATATCATTGGCACTGTAGCAGCTCATGACCCAGATTCTTCCAACAGCCCTGTGAGGTAAATCTCATTGCTCTCCTCTTCTGCGATTTTACAACAGTGCGCTTTATTCACAACTCATGTTTCTGTATTATGATGCTTTTGGTTCATAGCAAATGAAGACCATTTTTGTGTATGCATTGAGCCACAGCAGCAGAAGTAAAGCAGGATCAGAACAACTCAACATTTTACTGATCCAAAAATGTTTCACGTGATTATCCAAGGCCATTATTATGTAGCAATATTTTTAGGCATTCATTATCAGCCACAAGCTAGAGCTGCTGTTCCTATTGAACCAATTATCTTGAGCTCTTTCAAAGCAGACTGTGTTCAAAGATGAAGCGATGCATCTCCTCGTTGTAGGATATATGCGTATATTAGACAACTCATTTTATAAACAATTTAAATTAGGGATTAGCTTTTAAATAAATCATTTTCCCTGTTGGTCTGTTCTGATAGGATAGTTTAATTTATTGTTTCTACTTACAAAAAACTAAATAAGACTATCTATAAGGACTTTTTTTCAAGTGTTTTACCAATAGTCCTGTATCAAGACTAGGCACATGGTTTCTAAGCAATTGATCTCTTTATGACTAAAGAGTGATGATAGGTAAACATTTCAAAATACCACAACATTCAATTTCACACATTTTACTTCTGATTTACAACCTAAGGTCTACATGTATGTTTTTGTGTATGCATGTGTTAGTATGTGTGTGTGCATAGATAGGATACATTATGTCTTAAGTGAATATTTTACAGAGAAATTTCTTTGTGTTACATGTCTTTATTTGCATTCATAAGTGAAACTTTTCAGTGTGACACTTTGGATTTCAATTACAAAGTCTGATAAAATAGAAAATCAATGAACGTTTTATATTCAGATATATTCAGCCTACAAGCTAACCATAGCTTTTTAGTTTGAATCTCTCTCTGGCAATGCTAAATGCTTTTGAGCTAAGTTTGGACATTGACTACAAAGTATCATGAAAAATATCTGTAATTTAGGCAATGATTCTTAGTTAAGAAAAGCATAATCTTTTACCTCCATAAAATAGTAAACTTAGGCTCTTTCCTTCTCTTTTGTCTGATGATAATACCATAGTCTAGTGAAGAATTGGCATAAAATAATTTTTAGTTCAAAAATGAAGTCATACTCATCATTTCCCTATCTACACAATAAATTCAGGCTATATGGATTGGCTGTACTATTTTTAACACAGTGATCACAAACTATTCCTAAGAATATAATCTTCTGTGCAATAGAACATTTGAAAGTCACAAATGTAGCAGATAGAATAAGTCTTCCCTTCCCCCTGTGGTTGTCCAGCCTTCATTGTCAAAACAGTTTCCTGGCCAGCTCAGCCCCATCCACCAAGTCTTGCAGACCTGCACACACTTGAATTTGGGTTTTGTTATAGCATCACATCTCTTACAGACACAGGTAACTCTCCTTCCCTTAAGAACAATCAGACACAACATGATTTTAGGCATAGATCAGCTACTCCTGAATAGTCTGATTCCTGCTTAAATCATTTAATTTTATGGGGAGAAAAAGAATGTCTTCATGAAGCATGGGATATAAAAAAAGAGATACTACTACATAACATAATTCAGTACTTGAATGACAGAAGTTAAGAAATCTTGTTTCTTCTTTTCTTCCTTTACCCATTTCCTTGTGTATCATCCTGTTAATGTCTCTCCACATAAATATTTCACTTTTTATAATATTTATTTGAAAAAATGCTGCATTATATAATAATTTGGGGAAGAAGGAAGAGGAGGACTAAGTGGGTATTGACTTCACTTAGAGATGAAATGACCTCCAGATCTTGGAGGTAAAGATCTCTGTGGCCTTCATCAATGAAAGAGACTGGCCAGGAATTTATTTTTACCTATTTTTATTTTTTTTAAGGCTAATGAAGGTGACCTGAAAGTTGAGGTTAGTATTATATCTGTTTTTGAACACCTATATCTCACAATTAAAGAGGTATAACCTTTGTTCAAAGTGGACTAAAATGTTTTGGATGTCTGTGTACATATTTCTTTTGCTTTTGCAAAATTAATTTCTTGACTTACTATTTAATACTTGTATTCTTGAAATATTTTTATGCTATCTTTATAAGGTCACTCAGTCACTTGTAGCTGATTTTTTTTTTCTGGACTTGTCTTTGATACATTTCTCTTCTCCTATTTATTTGTGGTCTCCTTTAAAAGGCCACATTCCTCATACTATAATTTGATGAGTAGGTGTGCACTCTTGTGCATTCTCTAGAAGACTGGTTCTCTTCTCAGCACTGTTATTTGCTTAGTGACCTAGGGGATGCCACTTAGCCTCCTAAGTTTCCATATGCCAGGTAAAAAGGAAAAGCAAATCCTACCCCTGCTTTATCCCAAGTTTTTTGAAGATTAAGGAATAAAGGGAAAGTAACTGATAATTTTAAACTGAGAATCATGACTTAAGTATTAGGAGGTATTATCATTATACATTGCTATTATTACAATTTATTGTGTTTCCATCCCATTTTTGTTGCAAGGTCAGTAAGTCAAAGAAGGAGACATACTTTACAAGCAACTGTATTGGCAATCTGTATTAAAATTTGTCTTGTAGTCACATAATTTCCAATATATAGATGATATTACATAGTTTAATGGGCATAAATATGTGTTAGTATTGCACACTCAAGTACTTATCAAAATGGAAGCCCTCCTTCAACAAATGTCAATGGATGGGCAGAGGGCATAGTCTGCTAAGATCCTAGGAAAAGTGAATTTCCAGATTGAGATAGAATCTGAAGAGTCTCAGGGTTGTGAGCTTTGTGCTCACACCTTTAGAAATACTGTGGTTCTTAGAGGAATGGAAAAGTAGTATTTGTTTCATTGTAGTTGCTTAAAATTAGGCCAATAGTATTTGAATTGTAAACCAGGACGCAAAGTTAGATAATTAGTATTTAAATTTATTGACATTTTTTTGTAGTATGATGCTAAAATCTAGCATATGCTATTTATATTTGGAATATTTACCAATATGTGGAGTGAGAAACTAGAATTCTAGAAAGAAATATATTTACTTTCCTCCAGCAAGCAAAATTGAGATCCTCTTCTTGCATGATCCCTGCCTTGCTCAGCACTTTTTATTTTTACCTACTTTTGACACCAGCCAAAGCTATGAGTAACTTCTTTGTGCATGTGCCCTTTCTTTAAAGGGACTGTGGTACCTACATCACCATGAAAGCATTGTGACCATCTAGAAGTAGAATAGCAGTAGGTAGAAAGATTTTTAAAAACTCAGAGCCCAGTGCTTATCCAGAATATAACACCATTATGAAATGTTATATATTTGTTATAGCTTGCCTAGCATACAGATGGGTTACCTCCCCTACCATGTCATGTATACCTATTTTCCTCTTCCCATATAGAAACTAGAAGCTGGGATGCCTGGGTGCTCAGTGGTTGGGCATCTGCCTTTGGTTCAGGTTATGATCCCAGGGTCCTGTGATCAAGCCCCACATCAGGTTCCCCTCAGGGATCCTGCTTCTCCCTCTGCCTGTGTCTCTGCCTCTCTCTCTCTGTGTCTCTCATGAAAAAAGAAAAAAAAATCTTTAGAAACTAGAACCAAAAGTGGAAATTAGATAATAGTTGACATTCCTTAGCCGGCAGCGGGGGGGGGGGGGGGCGGAGAAGAAGAAGAAGAAGAGGCTTTTTTGAAAGCAAAAGTAGGTAATCCGAGTCCAGCATATTTCTGGCTCTTTATGTTTTTGTAGTTGTTTACTATTTCATATAGATTTTGGCCCCAAAAGCCAAATATCAGGGTTTGTCTGTTGAACTGAAGGACAGGTCATGTTCTACTTGTGATTTTAATCATCTTTCTGGATGGTAGAAACCTCACTTCTGTGTTTTTCATCAGTGAGATGGTGGACACTGTAAGAGCAGCTTCTAGTCTAGAGCACTCTTCATTCCTCATGTCAGCACTGGGGGACTGTGTAGTACGTCGACATACATTTATCAAGAATCTGCTTTGTGCACAGTGCTGGGGCAAGTAGTGACAGAAAAACCAAAGATGAATAAAACATTTCCTCTGACCCTCAAGGAACTTACTATCTGGTTGAAAACACAAGATCCCATAAAAGTTAAAACGAGAGAGGAAAGAAAGCTGTAACATGGCCAATTGTAAGATAAATTGTAATCACCCTGAGCTCACTGGACAGGAGGTTTTATTTGAAGGGGGGGATAGCATAAACAGGGCTTTGAGAGATGGCAGGATTTTGACAAACCAAGAAAAAATTATGCAAAGTCCGTTTATGTTTTATTTAGTTATGTCCTAAGAGTCTAGTGCTGTTTTATGAAATCAGCAGATTTACTTCTATAGGCAGTGCAAGCCCAAAGTCTCTATGCTAAAAATAGCCAATGGATTGAAACATGATATTATTACAAATAAGATCAGATGTGAAGAGGGTTTCATAAAAATTAATGGGGATTGTTTTCAGCATTTCTAGCAATTTAAATACAGAACTACGTTTGTATTTATGCTCAAGGATACTACAATAATGATTCTTACCTGCAGGCTCTTTTGGCATTTCTGGTATTGTATGTTCTCAGATAAAAGGTGATAAAATAGTATCAGGTATTACATTATGTAGTGTGACTAGTATGAACACATTTGGGATGTTTGAATAATTCAGTGTGTAGTTTTTTAAGGAGCTTGTATGCATGCATATATTTGTACATATTATTTTAATCTCAATTATTTGTTACTATCTGATTTTTCTAAGAATCTTAGGAACATACAGAAAAATAGTGGTTCATGTGAACAGTAGCATAAATCAATTCCATCAGAAAAACATGAGCTATAATCCATTTCAGAATCCCACCCAATTTAATATAACTGTCACTAAAAATGAAAAATATGTGCATGCGTGTTCAGGTATGGTGAAAATTTTAAAAATGTGCTTTTTTGTTATAGTAATGTGCTTAATATCCAGAGATAATTTTCAAATGTGTTAAATAGGGAATTCCTCATCTATTTGATCCACTTTCCCATCTTACATTATATTGCTCTAGAATTAGAACTCTGCTCCAAACAAAGGTCTTCTGAGTTAGTTTTCTGGAAGACTCCAGGTAAAATGAATTTATTGAAGATTACATTTCTCTTGATTTGTCTCTTATAGTATTTTCCACATTTAAAATCCTTATTGAAAAGTATGATGAATAGAAGAATACAAAATCTGTTATGTTTTTGGTGTGAGTCTTTAGGAAGTATATGTGAGGTAGAAAGATTAAGGACCTATACTTATCTCGTTAGCATTCTTTAGTTGCAATAACAGAAATTGGCCTTGGTAACTGAAAAAAAAAAAGAATTTATTGAAATAACTGGGGACAGCTCACATAGCTAAAGGAAAAACTGAATAGCCAGTCCTCAGAAAAGAGAGGAGTGCAGTTTTGTTTTTTGTTTTTGTTTTTTTTTTTAATATGAGCAGCAAGAATGGGCAAATAGTCTTTTAAGGATGCGGCAGTGGGATGAACCCGTGCCAACCCTTTTCTTTTCTCGTGGCCCTCTGTTTAAGGTTCACGGTTTCTTGGAAAGTTTTTTGGCCTTAGGACGTGTGTCCCGTCTCTTACCCAGGAAGTTCTGGGCATCTTGATTGTGAGTACCATCAAGATTGCATGAGATTGGGAAGGTTTAAGGCTCCATAGGACTGTTGAGTTGCCATTATCAGAAGTGGGTGAGAATGCAGTGATATCTCTAAGTATGGAACTTGGTATTTTATTTTGAGGACATTTCTTGTTAAAGTCCTACAAAGCAAGCATCATCAGCCCTTCGTTATAGTAAATCTGTCCCCAGTCACACAATCAGAAAATGTGGTTCCTCAATTTTAGCAAAGTATGTATCAGAACCTGCAGTAACACACACACACACACACACACATTTCTTGAGAGATTAAGGTTTCAACTCAAATCATTCAGCTATTTCTATTGTTTCAACTTGTCCAGGTATATTTATCACATTATTGTTTGCCATTCTGGGAGTAGCACTGAGACATTTCTGTTAATCTAGCTCACTCACCCACACATCCTATTTTAGAGCATTGACATGCATATCAATAGCTGGGCAATAAGAATGATACTTGGGAAGAACGTTTTAATCAATCTCCATAGCTGATGGAATAGCAGCAATGATAACAAGTGTTTATTAAGGAATTCATTTTATAGCATATGTACAGAACACTGAGCACATATAGATGTATAACATGTGGTCCCAGCCCTCTTGTTTTCTAGCTGTAGAAGATAATCGTGTACAAAAACTTATTTTAAAAATCTAATATTAAATCTGAAAAGTAGAAATAATCTCGTAGGACTTTCTCATTCTGCAGCTAAAGAAACAGAAGAGTATAAAAATGGTGAATGGAAAGCCCAAATAAGTACAGTAGCTTAGTAGCAGGGTTGTGGCTATAAATTTTGTCCTTTAATTCCTACTGTGTGGTTTGTGGTCGTGAGCACAAAGTCCACAGATCCTACATACTGCAGGGTTTCTTAAAAAAGCATAGTTTGTAAATTGTGTTTGCTTTGGTTTTTGTTTTTAGTTTAAATTAAAGTAAAATAATTTTTTTAAGATGTAAGATCTAAGGAACACGGAGATCCAAATATGTGTCCTCCAACTGTTCACTACGTTAAACATTAAAGAATTTTAGTGACAGCCTATTTTCTTTATACAAACCAAGGAAGGCCAATTATGGATTATATGTGTTTGTTATATTTTTAAAACAGAATGGCTTTAATGAACTAAATTTCAGAGAATTTGCTTTGACTAAGAATTATTCTTTTTTTTTTTTCTTGGCAATATGCTTTAGGTACATCCTTGATTTCCCTGTACTAAGTGCCCTAATTTTTTATTTGATCCTAGGGAAATTAGAGTTACAGAAATATGCGGTGACTATCTGTGATAATATAGGACAATTGCTAAGATCAGACACATACAAAATTTTTGAACTCTCCCTTTCAATTCACTTTACTGATTAATAAATTTGAGCTGAGGGATTAAATGACTGATAGATCAAGCCTTATGCTAACATCTCAGGATCTCCTGACTTCGAATCCTGGGGACTTCTAGTCACATCACATTATACTATATTATTTTTTATGATATTTCATGAAATTATTACTGGTGTGATAGAAGAGAAACATACTATGGGGACAACAGGGAAGGTGTGTGGATTGAGGGTGAAGAAAACTGTTGGATTGACAAAAATTTAAAAATCTTAGCTTTTAGGTTTAAACCTTTCTGCTCTCTGATACTATTCTTGGGCTTTCTCTCTAAAACCATTACCCATTTTCTTCAAAACAATGTATGGCAGGACCCTGTCCCATGAGCCTTCCTTTTCCTCACAAATAAATCAACCACATCCTGAACCATTTGCTGTTTTCAAGCGAAGCCCAAACCTCTGAGGCCTGAGGGTCTGTGATTTTAGGCAGGAGTGAGGTTCTCCAGGATGGCAATTAAGTCTCAGGAGTGAAGGCTCTAAGGGCATTCAAAGATGGGAAAGACGGGGATGAGTTAGAGAAGCCAAGACAGCCCCTCTGTGCCTGCTCCATGTCCGAGGCCTCAGAGACACCCTGAGTAAAAAGAGAAAAAAAAAAAAAAAGCTTTTTTTTTTTCTTTGATGTAATTAGAAAGGCTTGCTGCTTTAATACTAGAGGACTATCTTCAAGGAATCCCAGGACTGCAATAACTGGAAAGGAAGAAAAGTGGAGTATAGGAGGACCAACATGGGGAAAGGCATAGAAATGGAGGCACATGTGATCTTATTATTAATCAGTTAAAACATCAGTTTGACAGACAGTGTTAGATAGGAGAGTATTGGGGGAAAAGTGAAAAGAAGCTGCATTTGTAAGTGGCAGGTACTAAAAGCTCATTTATAGGTACTGTGGTAAATAATGGAAAGATGGCTCAGATGACATGGTTCTGAATCTTGGCTCCATCCACAACCAACTGTGAGACTTTAGTATCCAATACTGAAATACCACAATAATAGTACCTGTTTGCCCTAGTTAGAAATTGTGCTTGGCTAGTAGCAACAAAGCTTAACACTAATGACTTACTAATGAGAAGTCTGGAGCTGTGATGCACCCAAGGACTGATAATTTGGCAGTATAATGTCATCAAGGGCCTTGGCTTCTCATACCAAGCACTCATCACCTCATATTTACAAGATGGCTTTTGGATCTCTTCCCATTGTGTTCATGTCCCAGGTGAGATAGAGGGGAAGGGGCAGAAATCAAACACCAACTGAATTAACAGCTCTGTTATCATTTAAGGACTTTTTCATGATGCTTACTCAACTCTCTTCATCTCATTTGCTAAAACTTCAGTATAAGGACACGAATAGCACATCTACCTAGGAGACTAGCAAATGCTCAGCTGAACACATGGATGCCACTAACAGAAGCAGGGCTCTATTAATAAGAATTAATGGCAAATGAGTAGGAGGTATGGAAATAGAAGTCTTCATCACACATGACCTTTCATAGTTGAGGATTCAGAAAAAAAAATGTAAACTATGCTTTAAATACTCAACTCTTTCTGAAATGGAAGAATCCTGAAGGAGGGATAGTTTGGGGGAAAGGCTGATGGATCTGCTTTTAGAAATATTGAGATTGAGTTTGAGCCGAGGATGCTGTGCAGGTATCTAGAGCAGTTTACAACTCCCAGGAAAAGGATTGGGGTTGGATATTAAGATTTTGAGCTGTCTGTCTAATAAATGGATAGGCCAGAAGCTTTAACTACTGTAGCAACAAAAATACAGAAATGATTTCTCTAAGTGGTTACTCCAACATATATTGACAAAGGCCAAGTTTTTTAGGCTGTGATTTGCAGAACCTAGAGATATCATGATGAGTCCACACACTCCTAACAGCACCAGAAGATGCACTGAAGTTCACTTAATATGTGGTTAGAGAAACACTGATCCTTTCTACTCAGACTCTAGTTGATTCAGGCCATCAAACATCTCAGGGCTGAGGCCAGTGGGTCCAGACTTGCAAAGATAGTGCCCCTTCAAACTTCTTTAGAGTCTTCGTTTTCTTTTGGCTCAGTCAGCCTTCCTGAGAGACTTGTGGTATGCCTCACTCTGTAGAGTGCCCATATTTTCTTTATTTCTCTTGATTGAGAGACTGCTTTCCTCAAGTAACTTTATACAGTAGTGAGTGCCACATATATAAAATCTAGTTTTTTGTATGTCTAGAGGGACTGGTAGAAAATAGGAAACACCTTTAATCCTAGGTGATCCCAAGTCCCTGTGGTTAAGAAGCACAAGTGCCATTCAGAGTGCTCTAGACAGTGTCCTTGCCAAGATCTTCCAGCTCTTCTCAAGCCAACAGCTCATTCTCTCCCTACATCTGCCCTGACACCCTTCATCATAGCCTAGGAGATCAGGTTTTGGTTTTCTCTAAGTATGATGATAAGGAATAAAAAAATGCAAAATCTAGGTTAAGTGTGTGGTCATTGGGAGTTGCTGAGAAAGTGGATGCAAGAGTAAGAGAGAAAAACAAGTCACCAACCAATTCTTGATTTTTAGTTTCAACAACCAAGTGATTGGTGGTGCCATTTACCTGGAAGGGAAAGAGTAGGAGAGGTGGAGGCTTGGGAAACTGTAGGAATTATAACATCAGTTAGGACATGTTGCATTTCAGCTCATGATGTATATCCATGTGGTCAAATTAAGCAGGTAATTCAATATGGAAGTCTGATGGGCAAAGGATATTTTATGTAAATTTGAGAGTAATCAAAAATATCAAAGTTACTTAAGCCATGAACTGTGTGAATTGCAAAGGAAAAGCATTTTATATGAAGAAGAGAAGAGGACCTGCAGGAGAGTTTTCAGAGAGTTTAAGTAAGAAAAAGTCACAGAGAGGAAGGTGAACTAGCCAAGGTGATGGCAAAGGAGCAGTAAGAAGAAACACAAAAAATATGTGACACTAATAAAAGCAAATGGAGAATGTGTTTTAAAGAGGAATCAGTGATCAGTCATATTTGAGTGAGAGAGATAGTAAGAAGAAAACAAAGAGGAGGTGAATGATGGATTTGATCAGAAAGCCAACAATGAACTGGACACACAAGGAGGGAATTTGTTTTTGAAAGTAGAAAATATATTTGCTTTCAATTCAAATAAAGTACAGAGGAAAAATATCTTATTGCAAGGAAAAACATTTTTGAGGTCAGAACAGATGAGATGTGCAAAATAAGTGGAACGGTTTGATTTTGACATGAATGAAGACAGTTATAATAGAAGGATGGTAAGAAAGAGAATATGGAAAGAGCCAATATTTATTTTTCTCATATCCTACGTACTACACAGAGATCCTGGAAGTATGAGTACATTTTGTTTACACTGCCATTATCGTTTCAAACAATTTGATTTTCTTTTTCCTGCAAAGCTCTCAACTCTTCTGTGGAATGCGTCGTCAGACCTAGAATCTTCCATGTTGATATCAACCATCAAATATACAGTAATCACACTAATTCATTGAGGATTTTAGTCCCTGGAGCATTTTATTCTTTCCTAGAGTAACTCCTGGCATGATGATTGGTCACTGATTGAACTACACTGATGACTCATTAAACATGTTTCCTTTTACTTCCTTGGTCTTCTTGACTCCTGTGATGTTCTTCTGCCTTGATTTAGACGTATATTTTTATAAAATACTCTTGACTTGTCAGCTCTTATATATATGCTACTATTGAAAATCTGCTTCAAGAATCTCCCTGTCCACCACCTCCCACTCTAGGAATTCTGCAACCTGATAGGGATTTACAATCTACTGATGCTGTCAGAAGCTTCTCGATATCAATCTATGGTCCCTTGTTTATTTCCTTTGTTCTTCCTTAGCAACTTACATACTGTGGGCCTTCATTATTATTACTCTTGTGTGCATGCCTCTATCATCTATACCCCTGTCTCTCCTTCCATTGTCCATGACTGTTAAACCCAATCCTATGTTCTTTGTGCACCTTCAAACATATGGATGATAACAGAGCAAAACAGAAAAAGAGGATGACTGGTCTCATTAAATTGATGAATGTAATTTCAAAGTGGAAATCCACAATGCTTAGCCATTCTATTATACATTCTCTAGTCTGTGTGCATTTGTGTGTTTATATTTATATATATTTGTCATTTCTAAAAAATGACTTCTCCTTCTTTCTCAAACTATCTTCTCTTCTTTGCTCCCTCAGCTGATAACTTTGTTTCATTTGGCATCAAGAAAATAGAAACCGAAAGAGAAAGAAGTTCCTAATATTCTCAATACCCAAATACCTATTGCTGGATAAAGACAGTATTTGTTGGTTTATGATTAATTTTATAATTTTCTCATGCCTTCTCTTCCCTTGCTATATGTCTAGCATTTTGTAGTACAGCAGGCTAGAAGTAGATGATTCTAATAATAGTTGGAGAACTATGGAAACATTAAATATGTTATATTGGGTATGTGTTTGCTTGTCTATTCTTTTGTTTAATTATGTCTTTAAATGAGGTTCCTTCACTCAACTAGAACTACTGGGAGTAGGGGCATGGTGTTTGAAACCAGTAGTGGGAGGTGGGCAAATTTTGTGTATGGAACATATAAGAGTATAATGGAATAAGAATTCAGGTGGAACAGTCATTTTTCACTAATATTTGGATGACAGATATTTTAAGAAAATGCCTCTACACACCAAAATATTCATGTAATTTTAAGAGTTCTACCTTGAAATATATTTACGGAATCCTGTTCAAGATCTTGAGTGAGATTTTTTTTTTTTTTAAATGGAGGGATTAAGATCAGGCTTATTGTCAAGATAAATGATGTTACTAAGCGTATGTGAAAGGGCAAGATGTCTATAGATGGTTCATTTACAGGGACCTATAACCATGATAAAGACTACTAAATCTATAGTAAGTGATTTGGAGAATCCAAAATAATAATAAAATAAATTTGAAGTTTATTTTATTAGTTCAAATCCACTGCGAAGATAACTATACTAGGGTGTTTATTTTTTACTGACAGAAAAGCAAAAAGATTACTGACAAGCAGTTGTGAACCAAGTATATTATAACATTGGTGAAGTTTCAGACTAAGCATGTATTTATGCTAATACTATAACAGATTGTGGAGTCAGCAGGATTTGGTGGTTGGCTATGCAATTAATGAAATAAATTTAGCAAATTATAATCAAACATAAATATTGAAGTTTTTTTTCTTTCTTCTTTAATGTTCAATTAGGTATTCAATTGACAGAAACACAGACTTGGAGAGATACTTCAATATTGATGCCAACAGTGGAGTTATTACAACTGCCAAATCCTTGGATCGAGAGACAAATGCTATTCATAATATCACAGTTCTTGCAATGGAGAGCCGTAAGTTGTAAGGTTTAACATTATGTTAGGATGGAGGACATTGAGAGTAGAGAATGGCTTGTCATCTGGTAATTATTTCTGCTTGAGTTGTATTGGGTGCTTATTTAAATTAAGCAAAATCTTGAAAATCTCTAATTTTAACCTGTGAAATATATTTATATTCACTAATTTTATTTGCTGACACTCAAAAGTTATTGAAAAGAGATTACTGTAAAATAATGGGCCTGAAATACCTTCAGAGGGCTGCTTGTTGTTCTGTAGTGTTATTTTTTAGGCTGCATTTATTTTGATTTAGAGTTGGTCCAGTAGCTTACAAAGAGTATTAAATTGATCTATAACTAATACACTCAGATTCTCATTTTGACATTGAAGTAATTTTAGCCCCTGTTAAGGAAAACATGTAAAGAACAATGCATAATTATGTTATAATAATTCTTTATAATGTCATAAAATATAAAAATATTATAAAATGTTATAAAATATAAAATGTTATATGTTATGCATATTATCTACATATATAGTATATGTGCATATGCAATGTATATGTACAGTCATACAAATCTGCACTCAAGCTTCAAAGAATGTTGAAATTCATAGTTTATTGTTCATTCTTTCAATGATTTTTCTCATCAGGGACTCAAATAACTACACACATGTACTACATTTGGATCAAATTTTCTGTTGCTCCCTTGAAGTCTAGTGTTATGTGTCTACATTCCATTCAAAGTTCAGTCACTTTCGTATTAGAATCATGATTTAGAGAGATCAACCATTTTGGTTGATTCTAATTGTTTTTAATAGGAGTTGCTTGAGTAAAATGGCAATGAAATAATAACTTTAGCCTCAGAGGAAATGATAAAACATTTTCCTCCTTATTAGAGAATCCATCTCAAGTTGGAAGAGGCTATGTGGCCATTACTATACTCGACATCAATGACAACGCCCCCGAATTTGCTATGGAGTATGAAACCACTGTGTGTGAAAATGCCCAGCCAGGGCAGGTAAGAGCTTTCAGCACACCAGGCTCCTAGCTTGTGATTTCTATAAAAATATCCAGCAGCAGTTGCCTTTGAAATTCTTCCAGCTTTAAGATAAAACATAATCAGCATGTCTCAGCAAAACTAACACTTTGATGTGTGGCATAAACTAATATTGAAGGAATTTTAAAATTCTGGTTTAATTGGGATGATGAAGTTTCTCAGGAAGAAAGGTAAACATTATAAAAGCCATGGTAAATGGTGGAGGGTTTTGACTCCTCCTTTAAGGAGAAATCTAGCATATGAGACTTGATTGGGCTGTTCCCATTTTACACAACAGGGCTTGCATACCTGGAACTTCTAAGAATTAAGTATAGTTTAATCTTGGTGTGATTTGTTCTACTCATCCATATTGTGCGGTATTCTGTGATGTGAACTGGGCTGGTGCCATCAGTTGGTACAGCTTATTTCTCAGATTCACAAAAGTAAATGCAAACATGAGTTTTCAAAGGGACATGATTTGTTTTTCAAAGCTCTTTTTAGATTAGGTTCATGTTAGTACATCTGGTCCTTCCTCCTAGGAAGATGATATTTATTATAAGATATAAAATTGCTCTGTCCTGTCACACAAAACATAGCAGAGCACAGCAACATGCTTTCATGCTTTAATTCTCCACCTCTAGGTTATCCAGAAGATCAGTGCTGTTGATAAAGATGAGCCATCGAATGGACACCAGTTTTATTTCAGCTTAACAACTGATGCAACAAATAACCACAACTTTTCATTGAAGGACAACAAAGGTAAGGTACTATTGTCACCAGTGGAGGCAGCAGGTACAGACTCTCTAAACAACTACTTTTTCTTGCTCAGGAATGCTGATTATGGAGATATGTATGCATATACACACACATACACACACATACACACACATACTAGCAAGGACGTTAATTAAAGGGCAATGAGCCCCTCAGGTAATTTTTATCTATGGATTTGCTGTCATGAAGCAGCAGCTGCTACTTAAATCATTTCAGGCCTCAATCCAAATAGGGAAGAAGCCAGATTCATCTCTCTCTGACTTTTCTTCTAGACCTTTGAGGTCCAGCTAAATGTATTAATAAGCCTATACTACATAGGTATGATTTGAGACATTAAGAAAATAATTGGTATTTCTAATTTGATTTCAACCTAAATCAACTTGACTTTTTAGTAGTAGTATCGGTTATTCTTTTATTTTTTAACATGAAAATAGAATTAATCCATGCACATAATTAAAAGACATATTCCTTATGTGAGGAAATATAAAAAGAACGAAAGAATTTGTCATCCTAAATCTCATTTTGAAGCTTCAAAAGTAAATAAGCAGTCTTACCAGTTCCATAAGTGTCATTATGAACAATTTTGACAAATACCTGTAAGTATATTCTGGTTTTGCTTAAATATATATATATACACACACACACAGAGACATCCTTATATAATAATTACATTTTATAAATGTATATAGACTGACACATAGGCATATATAAATTATCATATATATAAATAACATATAGACAATTATATATATAATTATAGACATATAGACAGCATATAGGAAATTATAAGAACTTTTAAAGGAAGTAGGAGAACCTATCTTTTTTTTATTTTGAATTTATTCACAGGTGTTTTCATTCAAGGTATTTATTTTTGCAGAAGGGCATTTGCAACTGATATATATAGAGAGAGGAGTATTTCTTAACAATACAGGAAATATAATTCCTTCAGTTTGAATATGTGAATAAGATTCCAGGGGAAAAAATGTAGAAATAGATTTGCGAGTCAAACATTGGCTCATCTAAAAAGACTTACTCAGGAGGTGGACGTTATACCATCTTCTTTAGTGCAGAAAATCCAACTTTGACCTCAAAAATTCAGTCTGAAAATAGAATTTTTCCTGATCTCACTCTCTGCAAATGAGAACACTATCTTGTCCCTTTAGTAATATAAAAGGAAGAGCATTCTCTGTGTGGGTAATCCCAAACTCTCTGACTTAATCATATTTGGGACAGTTCTCAGCACTTAGATTCATCCAGCACAAATGCAGAGAGGGGGTTTTATGACATTCCCAAGAAGAGTCTCAATATATCCCCCATGTGTCATCATCCAGTACCACCATGATAGTTGGACAGTACATGCACTAAAATGTATGGATTTATAGGACATCCCCACTGCCACATAATAGAAAGATTTCCCTGAGTCAAGCCCAGACCTCCCTAGCATCTATCTTGGAGGAAAACATGTTGCATAAGAGAAGATCAGCTCTTATCTTCCATCAGAGGAATTACATAGAGAACATGATGGATTTTGTGATCTCATTCCTGAGCATAGGGCTCTCTTCCACATACTGGGCACTTGTGCATGTGTGCCTCAATTCATTGTGTGTCTGTGTGTGCACACACTCCTTGAAGCCAAACAGGTTAGATTACAGTTCAACAACTCTGAAAAAAATTTTATGTATCAAATCATTAATACATATAATATCTTAATGATTGGGAGGTAAAGAAATAGACACGTGTGTGATACTATTAAGTGTATAGAAATATAGTGAAAACAATATCCTTCAGCAACTTCATGTACATATTTTTAATGAACACCTCAAATTCATGTCTTAAAATAAAAGATTTGTTTACATAAAAATTTACCAGATGGAACCTGAAAATCGAATAATTTTCTTTCTGCTACATCTGTAATTTTGGGTTATATGTTTTCTCCAGTCTCCTGTGAGCTTCCTGTTTTGTGCTATTTGGATGGAATAGATTTCAGCTTGCTCTTTCATTAGAGCATTGTTAATTCTTTTATGATAAACATTGGGTAAATATCTTTTTAATAGCTTCGAAAGGAGATACATATTAAAGTGCACTAGATGAAACTATGATCTCTTTTCCTCATTTATGTTTTTATGGCTGTAAATTTAAAGGATCACATAAATTCTCTAATTAGTTAATTAAGATGTTAGCTGGGTAAATTGCTGGTAGATAAAAAATTATTTCTGATATGGAAATCACAGTTATGTGATACAGACTCATTGATCACCGGTAAAAGTTTCATAATTAAATGTTAGATAGAATATTGAATATAAATTAAATACAAATGACCTATTTTATCACTGACAAATGTTTATGTACATGGGGTTTGGGTAAGGATATACACCAATTTGGATTTTAAAAACTACACAATACTTCCCCTTCTGCATATCTATGTATACTTAGTTCAAAAAAAGCTGGATTGTCTCATTTTGCTTGTTTCTATATTGGGTTTGGATTTGTCAAAGAGAGATAGATTGGGCTTTTTATTTGTACTATCTGATGACGCTGCAAAAATATTTAACCTGTTAATTTGAATCATCCTCTTTGTGAGTGTATGGTTTGAAATGTAGAAATAAAAGGGTATTCTCTGTGTAATTTTTACAAAGTTGCAATTAATAAGTGATGAATGACAATTTTCATATTCAGTTTTACTTTATAGCTCTTCCCTTTGGTCCTAACTGTAGTATGACGTAAATACATTAAAATGTATTAAAATGAACTCATTTTGGGTAATAGAGCTAACAAAAAATAGAACTAATAAGACACTAAACAGAATGACTTAAATCATATGAATTTGTGTGTGTGTTTTTCTTCTAGAAGTTTGTACCTCTTAATCCCCTTCACCTATTTCACCTAGCCCCCCACCCCCTTAAATCAGATGAAGTTTGGCCCAACTGAGTCCCTCAGAAATCTCGTGTTACACATTTGCTTTCTTTATCCTAGACAACACAGCTTCCATTCTCACCAGGAGAAATGGCTTCCGGAGACAAGAACAGTCTGTTTATTATCTGCCGATCTTTATCGTGGACAGTGGGTCGCCTTCCCTCAGCAGCACCAACACCCTCACCATCCGTGTCTGTGACTGCGATGCCGATGGGATAGCCCAGACTTGCAATGCGGAGGCCTATGTCCTCCCTGCCGGCCTCAGCACGGGAGCCCTGATCGCCATCCTCGCCTGTGTCTTGACATTACTGGGTAGGTACTATTTTCAGGGCTTGTGCTGCAAGAGTCGTCACACCAACCATATACCGTGACTTTTTTCTTTTGCCATCAGCACCTTTCTGAGAACATATGCAAATATTCTGTTCAATGGTGTTTTGTTCCACAAGCAACCCGTGGTCGTTGGCCACACTTTCCAATGGCATATTTAAAATACAACTCAGAAATATATACATATATATATATGTATATATATATCAGTTTCATTTTTAAAGCAGTGGTGAAGTTAAATGACTGTTTAAAATTGATTTTTCTTCTCAAATTTACCACATCCCAGCTGTTTGTTTTAAAATACCCTACAGAGGAGATATATTAGCCCAGAATCTTTTCTGAGTTGTTTTGATAATGTGATTACTTTGGAAATGATGGCTTTATATCCCTCCTCTTTTCAGAGAAGAGTTAAGGTAGATTTTTAAGTTATTCACAGATTTGAAAAGATTTCAATTTCAGCAATTCAAGAGTTATAATTTCCCAAGAATTAACATATTTAATTATACTCTCCATGATTACTTTAGTGCATGGTTAAATAAGATTTATAACATATATTAGAATTCCAGTTTTATAAGAGATTATGCAGTACCCTTTTAAAAATTGGGAGACATCCAAGATGGGCATTGGGTAAAGGGTTTATTCCTTAGCTGCATTGTCTTTCATAATACAGCTTCCTACAGCAAGGACAACAAGCATTTAATATTACATCTGAGACTGTTCTGTGAGTTTTCTTGGGGTCTAATATAATTTGTGAACCCATTTATAATATATTTTTGTTAGGGCAGAATTTGGCAATGTGAGTCATCATTGTGTAATGTTTAAAAACAAGATTTATGGAGTTAGGTAAACCTAGCTTTTATTATTGCTCCCAGCATACACTAGTTTTTCACCAGGGGAACATTACAAAGCTGGCTTCTTAATGTAGAAGGGGAAAATAATAGAACTAGACTGTAAGGTGGTTGTAAAAATTAAATGAGATAATCATGTTCTTACTATATACTGAACATACAATAACTTTTAAGTGTTATTGATGAAGTGAGCTCTCAACCTATTAACCATCTAAGACCTAGTTACTAATACCCTGTAAGTCATTCCATACAAATGAAATTACTGTCTTCAATAACTTCAGCTAACCAAATAAATCTAGAAAGAAGAAAAAAAAATTTTTTTTCAACTAGCTTCACATAGGTGGCAGAAAGTCTCAGAAATTCATTAGAAATAGTAATTCCCAGCTAAAGCCTGATTAAAGTAGAACACAAAGGACTAGAGTAAATTTAGGAAAAGGTGGAACCAGTACAAAGGTAGTTAGTATATGGATGACTCTTTTTGAACTTAACTTCACCAGTTTATCACGGACAATTTAGATTACATCATACTTCAAAAGAGTAAGATAAAATTGTATTCTCCAGAATTTAATCATACCCAACAGCTAATTACCTTTTATTTGTTTTTTAATGCTATCTATCTAATGAAACCTATTTCATTGTTAGAATATACTTTTACCTTTGACCTAGGGCTTCCTTGAAAGTTAGGTTGCTTGATGGATGTAATTAGTTAAGAATCATTACCTAGCTGTCGCCAGAAATAAGTGAAATAGAGTTTTATTAGATTACATTCTTGCATATGATATGAGTGTATGTGTATGTATATGTGTGTATTTGTACATATATCTCAAGGTAAGATTATAACTTTTGTGGATTTCATAAAAATTTAGTAAAATTTGAGCGTTTTCCTTTAACAGATACCAAAGTAGGAATACCTGTTCCACTTTTTAAGATAAGGTGTTTATGTCATATATTTTACTCATTTCTTAAAGTTTCCCCAAGTCTATAAAAATATAAGTCAAAACAGCCTATTTTACCGAAATTCATTTGGGAACCATTGGCTTTTATTTCTCCGTAAGGATGTGGCTCAGTAATCAGTAGGTTCAAATACTGGTATTTCTGTTTAGAATTGAATTTAGTCTTTTTTACTGAGTCTTTAGAAGCAGACAATTTGGACTTTTCATATTCTTTTGGTTCTGTCTCCTCAATCACAGACTCTGGGTTTTCACACAACATGTACCAAAGCCAACATGACTGAGTATTTGGGTGGGGGAGGTGTGGATGAGATGCACAGCCCAGCATGGATCATGACTTCTAGTGCACAAGTGACTCGTATTTTACACCTCAAGAAGCAAGGTGAATTTTATTTTGTGACACTAGATACCAGGATTTGGAACTCAACCTTTTTATACTTCTGAATAAATATTGCTAAGAAAAAAAAAAACAAAGTGAAGGGTAGAAATAGGGAAGAACTCCTTGAGATCTAGTTCAGTCTAAGGATAAAATCTAAGCACCTGGGCTTTCCACCCTTAAAGAAAAGGTGCTTCTCTGTATGCCAAGTTTGTGTGCCAGTGATGTTTCAAATTAAAGCTATTTGTAAGATGAGAGAAAGGGATGCCTTGAAGTTTCCAGAGTATTCATCATAGAAGGCATCTTAGAAATCAGTTTTAACCTAAACTTTCAGAGGGGGAAAATGAAATACAGTTAGGTTCAAGGATTTTAGGAGTTCATATAGCAAGCTAATGGCCATTAGGCCATCAGATCCTAGGACACCTTATGGTCAATCACTGCTTTTGGATGAAAAGGAAATATACCTTGAAAATATTTTTTCAAAAAATTGTTCACCTTCAGTCTTTCCTAAAAATTGGAAAGTCATGTTGTCTGAAGTTGGTTGTGTTGACTTCATGTTTGCGTCCTTCTAACTTGATGGGTAAACTCTTTCCTGAGCTTTCTCTCATCCCAACTTTGTTCTCACCCTTTCTAATTTATTTGTATCTGAATTCCTAAATGAAAGAGATGATCCAAAAATTAGAGCCTGAAGTTTCCTTTACTTACACAGAATACAACTTGAATGGGAGAGATTATGGTCATATTCACAGTTAATGAGAAAGTTATCAATCAGATGCAATTATTTTATAAGTGGAAACATTTCATCAATATGGGGCAAGATACTTTAACATTCTAATGTTTGCCTAAATATTTTGCCACAATACCAATTTTCAAAGATCTCATTCATTTACCGAGAGAGAGTGCACACAGAAACAGAGGGAGAGGCAAAGGGGGAAAGAGAATCTTAAGCAGGTCCTATGCTCAGTGTAGGGCCCAACGTGCATCTCCATCTCACAGCTCTGAGATCATGACCTGAGCCAAAATGAAGAGTCAGATGCTTAACAGACTGTGCCACCCAGGGGCCCCACCCCAACACCATTTTTGTTATGCATTGTTATCATAGTTATTCATAATTGTTGACGTATATGGTAATTTTTCAACCAAGCTGAAAGCACTTCAGAAAAAAACAAATTTGGGGGATTTGGGTGGCTCAATAGTTAAACGTCAGGTCATGATCTCCAAGTACTGGGATTGAGCCCCATAGGGCTCCCTATGCTCCCCAGCCTTGTGCATGTGCACTCTCTCTCTCTCAATGAAATTAATACATATAATATTTTAAGAAAAAAAAGAAAAATTTATGAATGATTGGCACTAAATTATTACTGGATTTTGAAAAAATGAACAGAAAGAATTTCAGTTGTTTTAAAATACAGTTTCAGTATTAAATGTTGCACATCTATCCAGAGAATATTGTAGCTATTTTCTTTGTTAGACTGCACAGGTAGTTTCTTTGTTAGCCTTTGCATTTTCCTGAACACTAAAATTGTCACTGAATTTACTATGTTGTTTTGTTTTTCCATAGTTGGACCTTTAAGCCCAAGTAATTGAAGTCCTATAACGTCCCCTCTAGCTCCTCATGCTTTAGCCATGATTGGGACTAATTAGACTGGCCCAGCTTCAGGTTTAATAAGACATTTGTGGAAACCACTGTTTACTACATGGAATTGGAAAGCTTTTTCAGTGGGTCCAGGATGGCCAGCTTGACATTTAGCTGTCATGCATCTTTCACTTTTCTTTCTTGATCTACGGAGTGCTGAACCATATTTGCTCCTCTGTTACTGTGGCAACTCATGATTTTGTTCAACAGGAAAGTATTTTCCTAGTTTTGTAAGTCATAGTATTACCTAAGTAAAAAAAACAAAAACAAAAACAAAACCATACGTGTGTGTGTGTGTGTGTGTGTGTGTATGTGTGTGTGTGTATGATTGCGGAGAACAATATGATACCACTATGTAAAAGATTGATCCCCCATCATAATCTATAATGATAGAACATACTTGATATAGCAGTCCTAGTGATAATAAAGGACAGAAGTGGCTAATTTATGGTGGCACCTGTGTTTGTCTTTCAAACAAGTGCAAGCATTGTAAAAAAAAAAAATGAATTACATTTAATTAGCTCATACTAAGTGAGCATGGTCTAATTTAATTCTCATAACACATTTCCGAGGCAGGTACTAGCAAATAGTATTACGCCCACTTTTTATATGAGAAAACTGTAAATTAGAGGAACATGCACAGAGTTATAAGGTGTCACAGCCAGGATCCAAACACAGCCAAGACTGCCTTGTGGATGTCCTTGATAAGGTATTTTTCCCTACATGTTTTCCAATATGACAGAGTTGTGTGTCTCTGGGAAATCCCTGTGGGCAAGATCTGTGGGTATCTCAGCCCAGGTACTGCCAAATTAGAGCTAGCAGAATCTTTGATCTGCTTTACAGAGCAGCTTTAACACTTCTTTGGTGAACTCTGAGTGTCTAATTTATAGGATCCTCCAATTACTTCCAACCTTGAGAAAACACATCAAGAATTGCATATGATAAATTTGAGATTATACTTCATCACAACCAAAATATATAGTGTACCGATTGTCTTTGTACACACAATATTCATGGTAGTTAGGTCAGTTTTATGTCTGTCTCGATACTCAAGTCATTCTAACTCGCACATTTAATGGAGAGGAATACTGTGATACCTTTTTTGGGGGGGTAAGCGGAAGCTCAGTTTGGGTTGTAATGTATGCTTCCCTGTTTTCGAGGCATGGAAAGCAGCCATCTCTTAGGTGCAGAGGATTTGCAGATCTCTAGATAGGCTCCTTCATCATTCTAACGGACTGCTGGAGTTAGAAATTTGAATAGAATTATTAAATCCTGAACAATTTTCCTAGATCCCTAGCTCACCTCCTGATTTAGTCTCTACTTCCATGCTTTTTGAGGGGGAATCAATCAGCCTTGACTCTTCTCTTTCATCTCCCACAGCCAATCAGTCTCCCCAAAACTATGAATTTTACTTTGTTGATTCTTGAATCTATGCTTTTCTGTCCCTTGATGCTGCACCTGATTTTGCCCCGGGTCTACGGTCACCCTCCTGAATAACGACAGTCACCTGGCTCTACCAGGTCCAATCCACCTGCATCACAGGCAGAGTAAGCTTTTGCAAAGCAGATGTGACTATGACACACACTAGCTTAAAATAAGATTGCCATAGCTCCAAACTGTCCACAGATGAAAATCACAGGCTTTCTATGACCTAACTGCTCCCTCCCATTTCCACCTTCAGCCAAATTATGGAGCTGCTCTTTCTCAGACTCATCCTGCTTTGTCTTACCTGCTCTTACCTGCCTTGTCCCTTCTGTCTGGAACAACTTTCCCTCTTTTTGCTTTGGCAGAGTCCAGGTTGAGTATCGTTCCTGCATGCCCCATAGCACTTTGTATATCCCAGAGCATCCTTTATGGCTGTATCATTAGTTTGTCTCTTTGTCTATCTGCTCCAGTAGACTCTGCTTGCAGAGGCTGAGTATTATTTTATTATGTCTGTAGCACCTCATAAGATGCTGATATGCCATGTAGAGGGCATGTCCTATCTGCATGCTGAATGAGACCATGAATGATTTGAATGTACTCATTAGTGGAAAAGAATGTTTTATTTTATTTTTGTCTTAGCCATAAGTAGTATCTCCATTGGACCCAGATTTTCCCATCTCTTAAGATTATATGATTTGGGAGCATTTTATCTGAAATCCAGCCTCTTTATTTTTTCTATAAAGTGGATATGGCACACACTTAAAATACTTAAATTACATTTTTGGGTTAATAGCCCTGGAGATCTATAAGGGCTCAAGAAAAAAAAATAAATCTGAATGTATGATTTTCCAAATCTATCTAAAGATAGAGTAAAAAAAAAAAAACTGCAGTAGAGATTTCAAGGATATTGCATTCGTTGTTAAAATTCAGCTTAAATTTTAGTTAAAAATGCTATAGTTGATATCTAATTTACCTCATTCACATGCTTGGGTTTTATCATATGTAAATCTTCATATTCTCTGTGACTAAATAATAGAGTGAGTTCATAAGTACAAGTTCAAATTCTAGCCTTCTGTTACTGAGGATCTGCATATATCTCTTACTCTACAGCACATAGATCCAGACAAAATGACAAGTTGAATTCTCTCATCCTTAGATCTTAGCTTAGATGTCACTTCCAATGACATCTGTCTTTGATCACCAGACTGCACTAGTACCCCTGTATTTTTCCTATCATTTCACTTTTTAAAACATAAATTATTGCTTTGCTTGAGACATTTCAGAAGCACCAAATGTACTTATATAAAAATCCAAATGGTTCTCATGGCCCACAAAGCAAGACATGTTCTGACACCTGCTCACCTCTTGAAGGTATCAGGCTGTCTAATCCTTCACTCATCCTGTAGGAAGAGCCACACAGCTGCCTTTCCATTAGTCTGAAAGATGCCACCCTGTTGCTGGAAGATTCTTCCTGAATCCCTTCACCTGGTGTGCTCACACTACCTTTATGACCAGCTTCAGTGTTACCTTCTCAGAGGGGATGTCTTACCTACCGATTAAACATTTTTCACAACCATAATTCTTTGTTTTTTTAATTGAAGTATACTTGACATACAATATCCTATTAATTTGAGGTGTACCTTATAGCGATTTGACATTTTCATATGAAATGATCCCCACTATAAATCTAGTTACTATATATCACCATACAAATTTGCTACAAAATTGACTATATTCCCTTACATTACATTCCCATGTTTTATTTTAGAACTGAAGAATTATATCACTTAGTCTCCTTCACCTATTTTGCCCACCTCCCCCTCACTCTCCACTCTGGTAGTACACAGTTTGTTTCCTATGAGTCTGTTTCAATTTGTTTTTTAGATTCTACATATAAGTGAAATCATTCAGTACTTGTTTTTCTCTGAGATATTTCACTTAGCATAATACATTCTAGACCCATCCATGTTGTTGCAAGTGACAAGATTTCATTATTTCTGTGGCTGAGTAGTATTCCATTGTGTGTAGACAGGTGTATATATACATATACATGTATATATATGGCGTACACACTGTATGGAGGTTACTCAAAACATATATCTCTTTGATTTGTTGCTTTCATTTTCTTTGGATAAACACTCAGAAGTGGAATTACTCGATCTTATGGTAGTTTTCACCTTTTGGGGAATCTCCATATTGTTTTCCACAGTTGGCTATACCAATTTACATTCCTACCAAGAGTGTGCAAGGTTTTCTTTTCCCTACATCCATGGCAACACAGTATTTTTCATATTTTTGACAATTGCCAATCTGACAGGTGTGAGATAATCTTACAGTTTGAATGGCATTTTCCTGGTGATGAGTGATGTTAAGCATCTTTTCATGTTCCTGTTGGCTGTCTGTATGTATTCTTTGGAATAATTACTATTTAAGTTTTCTACCCATTTTAATGGGTTGTTTGCTCGTTTGTTTTTTATATTAAGGTGTGTAAGATCTTCATGTATTTTCCATTTTAACCTCTTATCAAATATATGATGAGCAAATATCTTCTCCCATTCAATAAGTTGCCTTTTCATCTGTTGACATTGTCCTTCACTGTGCAAAAACTTTGATATATTCTCAGTTGCTTCTATTAGCTTTCATTTCCCTTGCCTAAGGAGACTGGTCCAAAAAAAATATTGCTAAGATCAATGTCAAACAGCATACAATATTTTCTTCTGGGAGATTTATGATTTCAGTTCTTACATTTAAGTCTTTAATCTATTTTGAGTTTATTTTTGTTTATTATATAAGAAAGTGGTCAGGCTTTCCCAACACCATTTACTGAAAAGATGGTTTTTCCCTGTTGTATATTTATGCCAACTTTGTCATGAGTCTGTTTCAGTTTGTATACGCTTATTTCTGGGTTCTTTCTTCTATTCCATTGTTATGTGTTTTTTGTGCCAGTATCATACTGCTTTGATTAATATAGCTCTGTAGTATAGTTGAAACCAGGGAGCATGATACCTCTATCTTTGTTCTTTCTCAGGATTGCTTTTACTATTTGGGGTCTTTTGAGGTTTCACAAACATTTTAGGATTTCTTGTTGTAATTTTGTGAAAAATAACGTTGGTAACTTGAGGCAATTACATTGAATCTGTAATTTGCTTTGGATAGTATTTTTATTTTATTTTTAAGATTTTATTTATTTATTCATGAGAGACACACACAGAGAGAGAGAGAGAGGCAGAGACACAGGCAGAGGGAGAAGCAAGCTCCATGCAGGGAGCCCAATGTGGGACTCGATTCCGGGTCTGATCAAGCCCTGGGCTGAAGGTGGTGCTAAGCTGAGCCACCTGGGCTGCCCATATTCCTAGGTATTTTTTTTTTATGAAGTTGTAAATGTGATTACTTTCTTAATAGCTTGTTATTAGTGTATAGAAATGCAGCCTATTTCTACATGTTAATTTTGTTATCTGTGACTTTTACTGAATTCATTTATTCTGGTAGTTTTTGGTAGAGTCTGGGGTTTTCTGTATACAGAAACATGCTCTATACACACAAATACAGGACATGCTCTATAAATAGTGACAATTTAATTCTTTTCCAATTTAAATGCCTTTTTTTTTCTTGCCTAATTGCTGTGGCTAGGGATTCTTGTACCATATTGAATAAAAGTGGCAAGAGTGAGCATTCTTGTCTTGTTCCTGATTTTAGAGGAAAATCTTTTAGTTTTTCACCCTTGAGTATGATGTTAGCTGTATATTTGTCATCTATGACCTTTCCTATGTTGAGGTGTAGTTCTTTTGTACTTACTTTGTTGGGCTTTTATCACAAGTGGATCTTGAGCTCTGTCAGATGCTTTTTCTTCATCTACTGAGATGATCATATGATTTTTGGCCTTCATTTTTGTTAATGTGGTATGTAATGTTAATTAATTTGCAGATGTTGAACCATCTTTGGCATAAATTCCACATAATCATGGGGTATAGTTATTTTGTATGGTTTTTTTAAGGTTTATTTAAGAGAGAGAGGAAAAAAGAAAGAGCAAGCAGGGTGAGGGGCAGAAGGAAAGGAAGATAAGGAGGCTCCCCCCTGAGCTGGGAGCCCAACACAGGTCTTGATTCCAGGATCCGGAGATCATGACCTGAGCTGAAATCAAGAACTATAAACCAACTGAGCCACCCAGGTGCCCCATGCAGTATAGTTCCTTTAATGTATTGTTGAATTTGGTTTGCTAATACTTTGTTGAGAATTTTTGTACCTATCTTCTTCAGCAGTATCGGCCTGTAATTTTTTTTTCTTTTGATGCCTTTTGTTTTGGTATCCGGGTAATGCTGACCTTGTAAAAAGTATTTGGAAACATTCCTTCCTCTTCATTTTTTGGAGAGTTTTTAAATTACTGATCCAATGTCATTACTTGTAATTGGCCTATTCACATTTTCTATTTCTTCAAAATTCAATCTTGAAAGGTTGTGTTTCTAGGAATTTATCATTTTTTCTAGGTTGTCCTGTTTGTTGGTGTATAATTATAGTTGTCTATTATGACCCTTTATATTTCTGTAATATCAGTTTAACTTCTCTTTTTTAAGATTTTATTTATTTATTCATGAGAGACACAGAAAGAGAGGCAGAGACACAGGCAGAGGGAGGAGAAGCAGGCTTCATACAAGGAGCCCGATGTAGGACTCGATCCCGGAAATCCGGGATCAGGCCCTGAGCCAAAGGCAGATGAGGTATCCAGGCGTCCCTATCAGTGTGACTTCTATTTCTAATTTTATTTGTATAGATTCTCTTTTTCTCTTGAAACCTCTGGCTAGAGGTTAATGGTTTTATCTTTTCAAAAAAACAGCTCTTAGTTCTATATTGATCTTTTCTATTTTTTTAAATATTTTATTTATTTATTCATAGAGACAGAGACAGAGAGAGAGAGAGAGAGAGAGAGGCAGAGACACAGGCAGAGGGAGAAGCAGGCTCCATGCAGGGAGCCTGACGTGGGACTTGATCCCGGGTCTCCAGGATCTCACCCCGGGCTGCAGGCGGCGCTAAACCGCTGTGCCACCGGAGCTGCCTGATCTTTTCTATTTTTTAAGTCTCTATTTAATGTATTTCCACTAAGATTATTTCTAATTTTTGAATTTGTTTATTTTCTCTTAGGTGTAAGGTTAAATGGCTTATTTGAGATTTTACTTGAGGTAGGCCTGTAGCACTATAAACTTTTCGTTTAGAACTGCTTTTGCTATATTCTATAGATTTTGAAAAGTTGTGTTTTCATTTGCATTTATCTCAAGGTATTTATTTCCACTTTGATTTCTTTATTGACACATTGTTTAGTAGCATGCGTAGTTCTCCACATTTTATTTTTCTAGTTATCTTCTTTAATGAATTTCTAGTTTCATATATAGTGGGTGAAAAGATGCTTGATATAATTTCAATCTTTTTTTAATTTATTGTAGTTAGTGGCTTAACATGTGATGTATTCTGGAGAATGTTCAGTGTGCACTTAAAAAAAAGTCTGAAGATTTTAGATGAAATGTTCTCTATATATCTGTTAAGCCCATTTGGTCTAATGTGGTGTTTAAGGCCATTGTTTTTCTTATCGATTTTCAGTCTGATGATCCATTTCATTGATTCAGGTAGGGTATTCTATTTTGTATTACTGTCAATTTTTCCCTTTATATCTGATAAAATTTGCTTTATATATTTACATGTTCATATGCTGGGTGCATAGACATTTACAAACGTTACATTGTCTTCTTGGAGTCACATTCTTTGTTTTAAAGTGTATTTTAGCTGATATGAGTACTGCTACTCCAGCTTTATTTCCATTTCCATGGAATATTTTTTCCATCCTTTCACTTTCAATCTGCATGTGTCTTTAAAGCTAAGTGAGACTCTTAAAAGCAGCATATAGATGGGTCTTGTTTTATCCATTCAGCCACCCTATGCCTTTTGATTGGATCATTTTGTCCATTTACATTTAAAATGTATTAATAGGTATATACTTATTGCTATTGTTTTCTGCATGGTTTTGTAGTTCTCTTGATTTCTTTTAGTTTGATGATTTTATTGTTATTTTTGGGTTCCTTTCTTTTTTGTATATGTTGTAGGTTTTTGGTCTGTTAGGTTCTTTTGCAGGTTTGGTTTTGGTTACCATGAGGTTCACTTATACCAACATTATAAATATTGCAGTCTGTTTTAAGCTGATAACCACTTAATTTCCAATGCATTCTACAAGTACTACATTTGTACTCCCTTCACACACATTTTTATGTTGCTGATATCATAATTTACATCTTTTTTGGGTTTTTACATTTTTCATACTAGATTTTTAAGCGGCTAGTCTACTGCCTTTTGTTATATATTTGCCTTTACTAGTGAAATATCTTTAATTATGGCCTTTTCCACTTACAGAGGACATTTTAACTTTTTTTGGAAGTTTGGTGTAGTGGTGATGAACTCCTTTATTTTTGCTTGTCTGAGAAGCTAGGGATCCTGGGCACAATGCTGGGGCTGCCTTAGTGGGATGCTGAAGCTAGAGTTAGACCATATGTGATATGGAGGGGTCCCTGGGCATGCCATGCTTGGGATACCCTGGCCAAAGAGTTGAAGCTGGAGTGGGCATGGGTCAAGGGTGCCCATGGCATGCTATATACCAACACCTGCAATTCTTCATCATGAAACCTGTGGGTTTCTTTTGTGTCAGTTATCACAGTTTGTAAACATATTTATTTGCTCTGCTCAAATTGAAGAGCACCTTGAAAGTACTGATCTTAATCTTTCTCTTTTTAAACCAGTGTATTCTCAGGGCCTAATATAGGGAATATAGGAGGAGAAATATTTTGGAATGATTTGTGAATAGTATTTATCACATTCTGTTCATTTTCCTGTCTTTGCCACATACTTTAAGCTTCTCTAGAAGAGTTCTGCTGTCTCTATTACCATCCAATAAATTGAATAGCATAGATATCTAGATAACTAACTTAACAGGGAATTGTCAAAAATCACATGTGAGTACAAGGTGAAATTTGTTTCTTTTGTGTATCCATTGTATGATTCAAATTTTATCAAGACCCAGAGGAATAGAAACTGTATTGCTTAAGATTTTATTGTAGAAGTTTATGATATATGACCTATTATTGTGTTTATTATATGCACATATTTTAAAACTTTACAAATGTAAACTCAATCTTTATAAAGTTACCTTCAGATAGTTTCTTAGTTAAGTTCTATTATCTCCATTTTGGAGAAGGGGAAACCGAGCCAAAGCAAAGTAAAATATCCTGTCTAAGCTGACATATTCAGTAAATAGAAACAAGGATTCAGTGCAATGTGCGTTTAGAGAAGGGATTTGAGATACACTCCAGGGGTTATGCTGTATAATAGTTGGTTCATTAAGGTAGATGAGCAAGAAATAAGTATAAGGAGGAAGTGAAGTTAGAATGAAAGATGACCTGGAAGTTTCTGGTTTGGTATTCTTTTGAGAAAAGAATGCAAGTTATAAAACAGATTAAACTTAATGGATTTAAATCTGGAAATAGACATTAGGGCAAAAAGTTATTACAGTAAAATAAATGATAGTAACAGTTAAAATTATAATTGCCATATATTATTTACTATATTCTGAGCAGTCCATATGCTTTTATTATAAGTAAAATGATGAATAGTCATTTATGAATATGGCATGATTTATTCAGAGAGATATATGGGAGATTTATATGCCAGAGACCTCACCAATTGCCATTTATAGAAAGTAGTTGAATTCTTGGGTTTCATTGAGCTCATATAGAATGACTGTTGTATGAAAAGAAGAAGCCAAGTACAGATTTTGAGGAAGATTTACCCTAAGTATTACCTAGACAAGAGCAGCCACCAGACCATGATTTAAGAGGAGACAGTGAAACTTTTTTTTTAATTGTTAAGAATTCCTGTAATATTCTATTAATTCAAGAAAACTCACCCATATCATGTTCTGTCATTGAAGTTCTGTGTCAAATATAATAGATATGTCATGTAAACTCAGGGCTGACTAGTACTCATTGGATTGGGCAGATGTCAAGACCACACAATGGTCTTGACAGACTTTATTCTCAGAGGAGTAACAGAAAAACTCAGATTCTCTGGTTTGGGGGCAATAAAGATAAGAATATGGAAATGTGAAATAGGCTATTTTTACAAAAAAAAAGTCAGTAAAATCAAGTGTAGTTGAAGATAAGTTATTGATTGGAAAATAATGACCTGTTTTTTGGTGAGAGTATGGAACTCTGATGTAGCTCGAGGCATGGCGAGAGTGGTGGGAATTTGGAAGTGACACTGAAAGGAGTTGAGATGTTTCTCTCTCACGGTTGTTTCTGATCTGAAGCCACCAAAGTTCAATTTCAAAATTAAAAGAAAATTAGTGAAACTAAATTAGTACCAAATGGAGAAAACGTGGCAGATTTTAGTAAAATTTATGAAAATCAGCAGGATCAAAAGACAGTGAAAAGTTAAAAAAAAAAAAGTTATCGAAGGGCTAAGCTCTACTTGCACGTGGGTGTGAATAATCATTTATAATAAATTTGCTGAACTTGCATACAGACTGTACTAGCAGATTTTTAAGTTAGAATAAGTCATTTTCAGTTGTACCTTAATAGACACAGTAATAATTGTAGTATAATAGTTGTTTTGCTGTTCGATATGTCACTTGGCAATAAAATTTTATAGTAGTACACCTTAAGATCATACGCAATTAAGATTTTTCTAGTATTTTTTAATCTTTCAGTTCATCCAAAGAAATATAATTCACAAGTGCAAACCACATATGTAATTTTAAAATTTCAGGTAGCCTCATTAGCAAAGCTTTTAAAAAGAAACAATTGAAATAAATTCTAATAACATATTTAATCCAATATATGCTATTATAATTTTAACAAGTAATCAATAAAAATCTATTTTACTTTAACAATTGTCTTGAGGGCAGCCCGGGTGGCTCAGTGGTTTAGCGCAGCCTTCAGCCCAGGGCGTGATCCTGGAGACTCAGGATCGAATCCCATGTCGGGTTCCCTGCATGGAGCCTGCTTCTCCCTCTGCCTTGTCTCTGCCTCTCTCTCTCTCTCTCTCTCTCTCTTTCTCTGTGTCTCTCATGAATAAACAAATAAAATCTTAAAAAAAAATTGTCTTACATCACTAAAAGCACATCGCAATTCATGTTTCAAATAGGGATAGACACACTTCAAAAGCTTGATAGCCACATGTGGCTAGTGGCTACCATGTTGGGTAGTGAAGATTAGACCACCATTTCATTGAGTAATAAATTCTGATTATTCATAGAGACCATAGAGAAAGTAGTGTTTTGAGGTGATAGTGGCTTATCCTTCAAGTCTTACCTCCATGTCATTTCTTTTGTGAGACTCTTTCTGAGTATCCTGGCCAAAGCATACCTTCCCTTAAATATTTACATAGCATATGTTGTATTGCTAAATAATCTATTATATAAAAATTATTTTTTCTTATATAAAATATTAAACTTCATAATGGCAAGAGTTATCTGCATATCTCCAACTCCTACCTTATTTAACAAATATTTGTTGAGTGCATATTTACTGTCATGTATTGCTTTTTGTGCTCAAGACACATCCATAGGTAATAAAATCACCGACCACCAACCAGGATTACAGTTGTAGAAAGTCAATGCCCGGTAAAAAAATGTTGAATTAAAAGAAATTTTGACTTTAATTTTTGGTGAGTCTTTAAACAATAGGTTAAACTTAACAAAGTGATACTTAACAGGTATAAGGTCTTGCAATTTGATTTAAAGCAAGAACCTTTTATAGAGTTTTACGATGGAAAAAAAAATACTGGTTCGATGGTAGTTCACATGACTGAGTGGTTTTAAATGAACTTCACTCAAAATTGGAAATAAGGAAAATAGTTTTTCTTTAATATAAGTAGGCTTATCTAGCAGTGGCACCAATTTGTACCACATCTGCAGAACTCTGCCTAATTCCAGGAACGAAACTGAGCATTGAGAATTCAGACATTTTTAGGCTTAGAAAATCCAGTGCAAAGGATTCGGGATGACAATGAGGTGTTGAATTCAGCAGCTGAGAATACACTCTAAGTGCTTCTAGAGCAAACCTGGATGACTTTTAAAGTGTCTGCTGTCTTTAAGGAAATAAGACAACTGATGGTGGAAGTTTATTGGAGAGGGGAATTCTTATTTGTAGGGGCTAATAATGCTGTGTTAAGCTCTAGGAAGTGTTAGGTGGCACTGAAATACTTTCAAGACTATTATATAAAAATGGATAAGTATCTGTCACAGACTACAGGATGTTGAGAATATAAGGGTCCACTAATTTGTAGTATGCTATGTGTTTTACACGTCTGTGTTTTTCTTTATTTTCTCTTTTCTTTCTTTCAGTTTGGGAGAAGGGTAGTCTTCTGGGCTACATACTTCTTTGCACCTGTATGTCTGTATTTCCTCACAGTGAATTGCATTATAATTTATACTATGTTTATCTCTTTTTGTTTGTTTATTTTTGGAAATATATAGCTACCATGTTTGAGGTGCTTGTATTGAGGGATCCTCTCTTATGATTTTGCCAATAACCAGCACTATTGCCTATATAACTGGAATACTCAAAAATGTTGAATCGTAAGTTAAAGAACTGAATCCTAAAACCAGAAATTTAACAGTATGTTTTTGCTGCTCTAATTGCTTTCCTAACACCTTCTCTTTCCTCCTTCCTATCCTGAGTCCATTCAGATTTTTTTTTTTGAGAAACAAATATGATCATATCGTGAAATCCTTAAACCACATTGGTTATCTCCCATCGCTAGCTTTACTCCCCAGTCTTGTGGGCTCCAACCTTTGCCCACTACTTGATTGTGCCAAGAATAATCTTCCATATCGCCTCTCCACCCTCATCCTAGCCTCAGCCTTCAGGAACATAAATCTTACATACATCTGCCTTGTGTGGACCTGTTTTTTTCTACTGTAGATCTCTAATAGATCACATTTCATTTCCCTCTTTTGGAATAATTCTCACAGTTCTACTTTTAAATTCAGTGTCTCATTATTTGATTACTATCTGTCTGCTAATTTCATTACAAGTTCCATAAGGAAGTGAGCTTTGCCTGCTTCTGTGTGCAACATTATATCATCATACCAAATGCATGTAATAAATGGTTGACACAGATTTTTTAAACATATGTATAAATGCATGAACAACCAACGTATTTTAAGTGCCATGTGTCTAGAATAAATCTTTTCTTTCTCCTCTCAGAAATATCATCCACATGACAGGAAAGACATATGAGAAAAGCCTCTTAAACTATATAATCTTGTGCTTACTTAAGCAGAAAATATTCTTTTTAATACAGGGATTATCTCCATAGACCCTGAAGAGCACTTAATACTTGTTCTACGTAAAGGTTAAATTTTATTTTTTATATGTGCTCATGTACTTAGAAATTAATATTCTCCTAAGTCATTGAAATGTTAAATTTTCTAACCTTCTAAAATACTTCATTTTTTATAGCTGCAGGCAAGATTGAGAAATAAAATAAACTCTATAAGATATTAATATCCTTAATAGGTACTGAACCTATGGGCTGACACACCTATGGGTTCTCTCATGTTTCACTTTTACTGAGCACTATACTTGACTGTCAAAAAGTAAGTATACCAGTAGCACGAAAATACATTTACAACAGAACATAAGAAGGGATTGTTTTATATGTTAAAATAAAAATGACAAATAAAGCAGAAAAATACATAAAACAATCATTACATATTATATATGTAAGTGACAAGATTTATTGTAATTATATGAAGGAAAGAGAATTGAGAATTTTGAAATATTTTGGCTAAGTAATGATTTAAATTAAAATAGCATCTAATCATTACATAATTCTTACCCTCTTCATAGCCTCATTCACTTTAATGCCCATTCGTTTCTTACATTCTCTTGCACTTGGTTAGATATTTGCTCCCCCTCAATTCTGCTTCCAGTATGTGTGACAGATTTGTCATATTCCTACCTCCACCTATCCACTCATCATGATTCTAATACTCCCCTTTCCATTTTCTCTGACTTCTCAAGAAGTATTATTTGGACCCTTTTTCTTTCTTTTGCAGTTACTTTTATTTGGGGGGAAGGGCGAACTATGTAAAAAGTTTCAGAAGCTAAATTTATACATAAATCCAAAATGTTATTCATCCATATGTCTTAAAATTTACTGGCGTGTCCTTCTTTGAACTAGCAAATTGTCACTTGAGCTCTCAGCTTGTAGCTCAATTATCTTCTACAGAAGCACCAGGCTCATAGTGTTCTAGACAGTGCTAAGGCTTTGAGGCAAGTGGTAGACTTAATTGCTACCTATTGCATTTTATTTCATTGAACATAGGCAGGTTGTTTCACATGCCAAGACAACCGTCAAACAGGAACATGCCCAGAGAACTCTTCTGAGGGCCAAATGATAGGTCCTGTTTGCAGACCTTCATTTTTCACCTTACTGCCTTTTCTCTCATTTAATCTGTAGGGCACATGCCTTGCAATATATTTGCTGCTACTCCTACTTGGCTTGTTACCTAATTTCATTGTTTTTCTTGGGTCAGAGGAGAAATCTTGAGTTGAAGTTCACGGTTGGCCAGAGGATAACAATGAAAATTTCTCTTTGGCACACAAACAAGCACTTGGCACTCTGTTAACTCTACTTACATTATTCCCCTATCTCTGCAATTTATTCTGGGAACACGGTCTAAAATTATCATATGTGGCTAGGCTTCATCAGTTTGAGTTACTTGCCCAGGATCACACAGCTATTACGTGAAAAGGCTAGACTTTTGTCCAAGGCCATTTTGACAGCAAAGCTGTATATTTATTTTCAAGGTCCATGCCAGAATACCACACCAGAAAAGGCCTTACTTAAGTGAGTGCTTGGATTTTTTTTTGGCAGATTGATGTAGAGGATGGAGTAAGTCTACCCTAGTCATTGCTTTTAGTTACTCTGAATTAGAGTGATGTCCTTCTTGGCTTTATGTTTTTTTATTTTCAACTGCATTCTTAATGCCAAAGTAAAACCTTAAAGATATTTTAAATATAAATATTTTAAGTGTCTTTCAAAAAAAATAGGCAGAGAGTAATGATTCCCTTGGGCCTTTTAGATGTTCAAGAAAAAAATTGGCTCATGTCATAGAAGGTAATTAAAGATAAATCTTTAGATATTTTGAATCCTAAAATTGAAGAATACCTTTTTTATAACTTAATTCAAGTGCCCATGAAATCTGATATGTTCCCAATTCAGCTAGCATTCAGTCACTTATAGCCTGAGTGGAGCAGAGTATTTCTTAGGAGTGTGTACTTATTAAAAAATACAAAGAGTAAATTCAGATGGGTTCAACTCTAGCAATACCCAGTGTATCTGGTGTCCTCTGCTTTCCATGCAAACATGTGCTTTATTATTAATTAATTTTGACAAATCTTTTTTTTTGGGGGGGGGAGGAGGGGCTCAGCTGAAAATCTTACAACCTATAATCTCTCTCCAGGTATAACGTGTAAAGACCAAGTTCAGTAATTCATACTGAACGTGAGACTCCGTTTTCTATAGAAACTGAGCTTTTAATCTTCGTATATGGCCTGATGTACTGGATTTTATTTAACACTGGAGTTTCTTAGACAAGGATGGGCATTTCTTCAAAGAACCTGACCAAATGCTGAAATCCATTTCCTTCTGAAATTGCAGTTGTTAGATTCGACCTGAAACATTTATGAATGTCATTTTGCCTTTCCAGCAATTAAGGAGTTCAAAAAAAAAAAAAAAACCCTTTGTGTTGCCTAGCTTTGAAATTATTATATTTATGCTGAGCTGGCCCATCAATTTGCTCTAACAAATACTTTGGCCTCGAAGAGGGAGACATCAGTTCAAACAGGTGTGGGAAAGGCTTTCTTGATGTATAAAAGTGTCCTATTTTAAAGGCATTTTAGCACATGAATTCCCATGCAGGTGGGTGGCCCATTCACTTCCCCTCAAAGCTGAGGAAATCTCTAAGATCATAGGCCTGATATCACTGGGATGAGGGGCAGTCCGTGGTGATTTACTAAAACTTTCCCTTTCCTGTCTCCTGGTTTTAGTGCTGATCCTCCTGATTGTCACCATGAGAAGACGGAAAAAAGAGCCTCTCATTTTTGATGAGGAGAGAGACATCAGAGAAAATATCGTGAGATACGACGACGAAGGTGGGGGAGAGGAAGACACAGAAGCTTTTGACATGGCCGCGCTCAGAAATCTCAACGTCATCAGAGATACCAAGACCCGGAGGGATGTGACTCCAGAAATTCAGTTCTTGAGTCGACCAACTTTTAAAAGCATCCCAGATAATGTCATTTTTCGGGAATTTATTTGGGAACGACTGAAAGAAGCAGATGTCGATCCCTGTGCTCCCCCCTATGATTCCTTGCAGACGTACGCATTTGAAGGAAATGGCTCAGTGGCTGAATCACTCAGCTCCTTAGATTCCATCAGCTCAAACTCTGATCAGAATTATGACTACCTAAGTGACTGGGGGCCTCGCTTTAAACGACTTGCAGATATGTATGGAACCGGCCAGGAGAGTTTGTACTCATAGCCCTGGAACCCTCATTTGAAAATGTACTGAAGAAAAAGTCAAAGCAAAAAAAAATAAATAAATAACAAAAAAATAAAAAATAAACCCACTCCATACAGAAAACAAGAACTCGACTTACTAGAGAAAACGGTTGTAAATACTTCTCCATTTTTAACTGTTTCTGTTTCTGCCTTGGTGAAGCATATCTTCATTAGACTTATCCAAGGGACTGCACTGACCACAGACTCTGAGCATTTGAAGGCTTTTTGATAAAACGAAATGCTCAGTGGTTTGTGAATAGATAGCAACTCTCAGATACCTGCAAAGCACCTAACCTCTATGAGTAAGTAGTGCCCTGTGTTGTCCGTGAACCAAGCGTGCCCTGTACATACCTTCACGGTACCTGCCAGTGAGAAGAATAGAACACGATGTGCCGTTGAAAAGTCCTGGAACTTCCTGCATATCAAAACTTGGGACAAATTTAATTTCCAGTGATGCTTTTAGCTTGTTAGATTATAGAATCCAGCAGAATTTTATTGCTGTTGGTTAGCAAATATATTTCATTTAGCAATATATAAATTCTTAGAAAATCCTCCCCAATCCTCCAATACAAGCCAATAAAATTTGGTTTAAGGCAACATAAACCATTGTTTAGCCAATAAATTGTGAAGTGTTCCAAATAAGAAAAAGGTAAATCATTCTTAAAGTTTGCAGTCGTTTTGAGATGCTTGCATAGGTATGAAAAAAGTTGCTGTCTATTCATTGATTTGTATTATCTCTTCTGATTTATACAGGAGACTATCTTTTCTTTTTTTATTTGACACATGGTGTTATATTTATTTTGGAGTTCCAGTCTCCACTAAATTCAGGTCCATCTGACTGCCTCATAGCATTAAGCTCGTCAGAACATGCTGATTTTTCTCCAGTCTGAGCCACATGAAGGAAATGAAGCATGGAAATGGAGAAAAAAATAGTAGAGCAGTTGAGCCCTGTTGTAGTTCATATATCAGAGAGGAACACAGCTACAAGGACATAGAAGTTGTTCATCTGAGCCATTCGAATGTACCAAACAAACAGTGGAATAAAATCTTTGTAACTTAGAAAGATTTCAGAGAGAATTGAGATTTTTTGTTTTGATGCAAGATTTATTTATGCTCCAAAGACTTTTGAGAATTTGTTTTCCCCAGCCTCGTTTGCTGTAAACATACTGAGTAAAAGGCTGGGTTGTTTTTTTTGTTTTGTTTTGTTTTGTTTTGTTTACTATATCTTAAACAATGGAATGTTATAAATTTCAAAAAAAATCTTTAAATTTTAATGCAAATTTGTTCCTCAAGAATTAACCAGGTAAGGCAGGATTTCTGTACTGGTTTAGATGTGCCAAATGAGAAAAGCAGTGTCCAGTGATCACGTGTTTAAGTTTGAGATGGGATTCTCAGAATAAGAAACTTACGACTAAAATAATATTTCCACCAATCATTTTTTCTTAGAATAGTACCAGTTTAATGTGCATATATTTCAATAAGAATGATTTTTTTCTTTCAATTCTCCTTTGAGAAATAATTTATTGGGTTCCTGATAAATCTATAAGTAGTAGACTACTGTTAAAGGAGATTACATTTTAAAAGTGCTTCTTTCTGAAAGACAAACACTGGAATCAGAATATCAATATTTTGATTACATAAGGAGAAACTAGGATTTTGTAAACCTGTAGCTCCTCTTTAGAAATAAAGTACATGAAAGTGGCCCTCAGCTTAATCAAAATAAATAATTCAATAAATGATTATCTACAGTCCTTTCATTTGAATAAAGTTCTGTAAACATTGTTTCAGGACTAGATAGATCTGCTTCTTGCTGGATTAATATGCATATATATGAAAAACTCGTAACAGTAAAAGGTTCTGTTCGTGACTGTAAGTCAATGTAAGTTTTTCAAATAAAAAAAAAAAATACACCATACACTTACCCAATTCAATAAAAGCAGAGTGCGGTTCAGGAATTATATAGGTGTTAAATCAGCAAGGTGCTGAGAAAACAGTTTTGTAATAATCCCCTTGTTGTCTGCAGGAAGATAAAATAGTTCAGTACATTTGGATTATGATGTCAAAACTGCTGATTGTTGCACATATCACTAAATGGAGGTTTGAATGTATTTCAGAAAAGAAACATCACATCATTCACCTTGCTTTTTCTTGTTTTTAAGTATATATTTTTTCTTGTTTTTTTTTTTTTTTTTCATATTTGCCGGTCACAGATTGGGAAAGGAAAAGCTCAAATTTAAATAAAGATTTGAAATTCTTGCATATATTCACCTGCTCTTTTATGTGTGAACAATTACATCAATGCACCATTAAAACTGATTCAGTGGTATTTTTAAAAATGTTTAAGATGGCTGAAGGAATGTTCCCAATTTAGATGAAATTTATAGGAAATACTTTAGCTAAGCTTACCTGTGATGGGAGTAGATTGGTTATTTTAGTTTTTTTCTTCTGAAATTGAAAGCTAGATATGATTATCTCCATAGTACTTGAGAGAGACACTGAAATAGTTGATTGATAAAATCAATGCTAAACTTAGTTAGGAGATTCTCCAAAAACATTTATATAAACACCTGTTAGCTAGTTATTAAAATTCAGTGGTATACCAGAACCAGCTAGAAACAACTGCCAAGAACTAGTGACCTACATCTCTTCTCAACCCCTCTTCTAGAGATAGCATTTTGGTGGGTTGAAGTTAGCCCTGTGGTAATACCTAGATAACCATGAATATCAGCAAACACTACCTGTTCTTCCTGGAGAGCCGTTGTTAAATGTTTACCAACATTTCACTTCTAAAAATTGCTTTATAAAGGAAAGCTCATGATTATAAAGATGGTATGAATAGAATATCAAATAATGACATGAAAGGAATTTATGCTCTATCACACTACTAAATATAGATCCCAGTGATACTCCCTGGTATGAAGTCCTTGGAGCTACGTAGAAAGTAAAGGATCTACTTCATTATGGGAAGTGATGGCTTAATAATTTCAAGGGCAGACAGTAGTCTCAGAAACCAATAAATTTAAATATTTTCCATTTGTCTATATGGGGGCACCATTAGAAATCCAAGGTGCACAAAGTAATGCATATTTTTAACACTTTAATTTCTTAAAAATGTTTGCATTTTACTTGTTACTGTCCTTGTCAAGGAAATGTGCCCAAGCCCCAATTCTGAATTATCACTGCATAATTTTGAGTCAGCATAAAAAATATGAAAATGAAATCGTATCAAGAAAGTGAGCTTTTGCTGATCAAGCCTAAATTATCATTCTGGTTCCACAGGTCAGTTTCTATGTTAAAGCAATAGTGTATTGCAGACCAAAACTAAGAGGACGACAAGAAAAGACTACCTCTGTGAAGGCAATGAGTAGCTCTTCCTATAAGCAATTAGATGAAGCTGGTAAATCTTTTCTTTTGACCAGAAGCTCTCACCTCAGGCTGAGAGCTGTTGTGGTCAGGTAACTGCAGGTCACCGACAGGAAGTAATCCTGTTTAGGTAATGATAGCTGCCTTTTCACTCTGCCCTCTGAGAATGTTTTAAATTATTTTAACTTCATGCACAATTACATTTAATACACTAGATGATGAACAGGCACCGGCAATTATTCTCATGTAAGAAGTGTAGTTATATAAGGTGTGAGTGATATTTGTGTTATGGCCCACATGCCCAAAGAACTTACAAATAGACTTGCTACTTATATCCAAAAATAAAATCTGAGAGAGCTTAAAATAAGTTTAAATATATTGCAAGAGGCAAAAACAATCTAAATATCTTAAAGTTTTTAAGCACGAGCTATAAATATCTTCAAATTTTCAATTTTAATTTGACATCGACTTAACAAACTTTTAATTAACCTAATTGTTTTAAAAACACTAAAGGTTTATTTACAGTTGATCTAATTAAAGTTGATAAGAAAGCTTCAGCGTTTTAACTCTTTCTGGTCAGGGATGGCTGGAGGCACAGTGTATATGACAATAGAGAAGGAAATTCATTTTCTGTTATACAGTTTTAAAAACTATTAATAATGTATATTATGTGTACATACAATGCTGTATGAAAGTTTGGCAGGCAAAGCTAATGCAGTGATGTCAGCTAATCATCAACATACCAAAAGATCAAAAAAGGAGTAATAACATTTACATTTTGAGTGTAATTGAAATTGTTTCAGAGGAGTGGGTTAAGCCCTCAAGAAAAATAGGAGTTTTTTGACTCTGATTTGGCAGCCATTGTGAAGTACAGTTCTAGGGGTAATTTTTCAAGCAAAAACAAGACAGCCAGTGTGTGTGGCATTCTGATACTTTTGCATTGTTATGTTAGCTTGTAAAGGCTCAGAGTTCAACTGTAAAAGGTCATGTATCTGTGCGCATGTGTGTGAGTGTGTGTGTGTGTGTGAGAGAGAAAGAGAGAGAGAGAGGGAGAGAGAGAGATGGGGGGCATCGGGAAGTATGTCTGAAACAACGTTAAAAAACTGGTCCAAAAGTACCTTATTAATGCCAATATATTATTGTCATTTGGCAAATTCTTGATAAGCCATAAGACTAGAATATCTGATATTGACTGAAGAGAGCAATATTTGCTTTAAAATTTAATTTAAAAAGAAGGATTTTGGTATGAAGGGTAAAGCATTTAGCTGAACTATCTAAATAATTGCTTCATTTTATTTTTATTGTGTAGATGTGATCTGTTAACAGAGACTGTGGAGTTTGAATTATTGATTACAAAATGTCACTGAGCTTTGGCCTTCAGTATTAGTGTGGTGTGCTACGAAGTAGCCCTGTTCTGTGGTTTATAAAATCTGGGTCAGAAGCCAGTTCTAGCACATTTTTGCTATGCCCTGGATGCCATTCTAATTCTCTGAACCTTTATATCTTCATGATTAAAATTGAGTTAATTACTATCCTGTCTGTTTCAGAGGCTTGTGAGCTGATTAAGTGAAAGTGCTGTGTAAACTGTAAAATGCTGTAAAAAATGTAAGGCTTTATTATGGAAAATTATGGAAATTATATAATAAGGTTGATTATATGTATTGTTATATGGTAAACACAGATAATGTCTGTTTTTGGAAACATGCATTAAGAAAAAAAAACATGCAATTAGTATCCTAAATTGGGAAAGAATTTTCAGAGACAATTGGCATAACTGAGTGAAGCCACTATGCAAAAACAATCATTTTTAGAAGGTCTTTAAAGGTTAGGGTCGAATTCAAACCAATTCGGTCATTAATATAAATTAAGGATATCAGTAGGGGCAAGGGATTACAGATAAAGAACAGGTATTTCCCACTCATGATGATGATTGAGTGGAAGATGGTCTTTAGTTGATCCCAGCCTCCTTATACAGGAGCAGAGGAGACCTGTTGTAAGATGATAATGAATGTAAGTTATGAGATCTTTAGACATCCAGAGGAAATAGTGTGTGGCTCTAGGGAGTTCAAAGGTCTTGTCAGTCATGAGTGGCATATGTATAATTAATAATTTATATGCTTCAAAGAACTAAAGTACAATATTGACTTAACATGAAAACTATCCTGTACTCTTGTTTTGATGACTTAAAAGTACTTCCAATATCTTACTGTAGCTTATTTTAGCCTTTTATAAATGAAGAAGCCATCAGAGATTAATAAGTAATATACATAGGATACTATTGCTTTGTCAGTGATAATCTACTCATAAAATGAGTGTTAATAAACTTTCTACTCAACTTTAGATATTAGTTATCTGATTATTTGAAGCTCGTATGGACAAGCATTATAAAAAATACATTAATAGCTATGTAATTACTGAGAATGTTGAGAAGTGTAGCATACTCATACTCAAAGACATTAACTCAAAGACATTAACATTTTTATTGCATTAATTCATGAAATAATGCTAATGGTTTTTATTTTTATAAGCCGTAAAAATAATATGCTTCACTACTGTTTCATGCTGTATTTTTTTGTGAGTAAACACTATTTTTTTAATATCAAGATCTGGCATATACAGTATGTTGAATGTGATCAATACTTCAAAAGTAATCAACTTTTTAAGACCAATCAGATAACTATATAGCAATTGCATCTTACCTGTAATGATTTTAAAGGCAAAAAATAAAGGGAAAAAGGAAAAAGAACTTACTACACAAATGTAATATGTATTATGTTTCAAATTGCATATAAATATTAAGCAATATATGAACATATGTATGCACACACACATACACAATCTGAGGCTAAATGCTAAAGTGAAGCAAATGGCTTTTAACATTTTTAAAAGATAATTATGGCTACTAGATGCAATCTCTACAATTAAATTATGTGGGAATGCTGAAAAATGCTACTGCACATTTGCAAAGCTGTTCTTTACAATAGATTCCAGAATTTTTTTTACAAAAGTTAGAGAAATTAGCAATTCATATAAGTAAAATATCCAACATAACTTTCAATGAAATTATCAGTGCATATTTATGAGGCTCTATTATAATTATATTAACCAGAATTGGATCTTTTTTTTCCTGTAATGTTTTTACTTACATAAGAGGCACTTGAATAGATTGACATAAAATAGTTTTTAAAATGCTAATTCAATTAACTACAAAAATCAATCCTGAAAGTGTAGTTCCATTTAGCCTTGTTGGAAATAAGACATCAAGTAACCTTGAGGTCTGAATGTATGTCAGAACCTGAAGAGATGACTTTTGTTCAACTCAAGCACTGGCTTTCAGGAAGCTAGTCTGCTAAAGTACTATTTGAGATTTTTTTTTGAGCAGATAAAGGAAAGTACCACTTCATAACTATACAAGTGAATGGCTGTATACAAAGTGCACAAGAATATGAAAATATGAATCAGTTTGGGAAACTAGGAAAGATGATATGAGAGCTTAGTTTATTGCCGTGATTTCTTGATGTGTGCTTTGCTGTGTTTAAAAATATTAAGAAACTGTGAAAATTAATTTATTGCAGAATAAAATAATTTCCCAAATTCTTGATAAAACACCTGAGACTTGCAATGGCTAGTTCTTTAGTTCTCATTCTCAACCATGGTAGTAATACCAACTTGGTTTCCAATTTGTACTTCCTGACCACTTGGTACAGAAAATGAATTCCATTGTAATTAAAGTTCAATATCTTCTTCTAAGTGACTGAATTTTATATAAAATTATCTTAATAAAAATGTTCTATTGATATGTCATTTTGAGTTTCAGAAAAATCTGTGATTTCAATTTTCTCACATGCCTGTGAACTGCCCAAGGAAGGCATTGTTGTGCCTTTTCTAATGGAGACAAATTGAAACTCAGAACAATTATGACTTATCCAAGGAGACGAGTGGAATAAGCAGTAGAGAAGAAAAAAGAAAAAAATATTTTGCCCATTATATTTTCTATTATCGTAGACTTTCAAAGAAAATGGTGTTCCGGTTTGGGAGGATAAGAAGACAATTGAAACTCATTTCAAAATCAGGCTCTCCCATCTTAATTAAGCTTTAGTTTCCTTACAAAGAGTATAAGTCTTCTTTATTCTACTAAAAAAAAAAAAAAAATCCTAATGGGGAAAATGACATTAAATTATGCTTCAAAGTAGTGAGAAGACAAATATTTATATTTCAGTAATCTGACACTTAAACACCATGTTCCATTTCATCACCTGTTATGTGTCTGAGGGTGTCCATTGTCCTAAGAATGTACAATATCCTAGCAGTACGGCAAACTACATATTCAGAGGGTCACCCTCTCGGCTGTTTCTCTAATTTTTACTGCATTGTATTCTCTTGATAGTGTAAGGAAAATCCTGGAAAGCCCTATAATTTTATTTAAAAAAAAAATTTTAAAAGCTGAATACCATCAAGATGAATTGTAAACAGACAGGAACATTGAAATTGCCCTGCGACAGCTATCAATGCCTCCAGACCTTGTGGAAGGCAGCATTAAGTATTAAGCCAGCATCCATTCAGGTGTGAACATCATTTGAGGCCAGCTGGGCCCATAGTTCGATTATTTTCAATCAAATATGAATGAACCATTAAAAACTACCCAATACAGGAGACAAACCATTGTGAAGGAGAAGTTTCACAGAAACCATCACCCCCCTCCAGGAAGTTCAGATACTGGAATTATCAAAAATGTGAAAAGAAAGAGCCATGTATAAAATGTTTAAGGAAATTACCATGAGGATAAAGCGTGAATGAAGACATCGCCAATGCTGGAGGTAGTGGCAAAGGAACCAAATTGTGCATTTCTAAGTGAAGGATAACATCCTAAAGGTAGAAAGTAGTTGGAGCATAGATGACATTCGATACTGCACAAGAGAGGCTCCACAGAAAGAAGACAGAACAGAAGAAATTACCTAGACTGTGGCATAGAGAGAGAAGAAAAGATGTGATTTCTAAAGCAGAAGGGATGAGGAGATGCGGAGGTCCAGCATGCATTTGCCAGCTGGGATCTCTGTCCCTCAGACTTCAGCACAATGTTCAGTTGCCTTTTTGGACTTTCATCTTTAAACGATGGTTTAACTTCACCGGAGGCCTCCTGTGCCTCTGACTTGACAGCAAGCTGTACACACTCTACACTTCATGGTTTGATTTATTCAGCTCAGTGATCCCTTTAACAAATATGGTCATAAATGAAGCCTCAATTCCAGTGAAAATAAATGGTGTGCATTCATTCAAACTTGAGGAACACCTATGAAGAGTGAGCAGGATGCCTAAGCAATTGGAACCAAAGCTGGATAATTACAAAGAAGGCTTTGTGTTTTTTCTCTCAAGGGTGTCTGGATGGTTTTGTCTTGTGGTGACTGGAAATCAAAGTGCAACTTTAAGTCTTTCCTCTGAGAGAGGAGTTTATTTAGATTGGACAGAAAAGGTGCAATATACTAAGGATATAAGTGGCATAAATGAAGATGCTTGTTATTTCACTTCGAAGTACTCTTTCCCACCTGCCTCGGCCTCCAAAATATCCTTTCCTTGACATGTTCTACAGCCAGAAAACACAGCCAATTGAAGATTAAGCCATTCTTCAGCTCTCGGGCAATATATCAGTTATGAATTTGGCCCTGTACCACATCTAGGGGTTCATAGATGTATTTATTTATAAATTTCATAAAGATAATTGAGCCGCGCTTTGCCATTTCACATTTGGGGATAAAATAGATTTTCTTGGTGCTAGTTTCAGATAAAAATTGCTGTTGCTGTTGCTTTTTTTTTTTTTTTTTTTCTTTTGAGCATCAAGAGTGTCAGAGGTGAGTTGTGGTTTTACTAGAACTTGGTCTCGTAAGAAGTTAACAAGGGCCAGGGGTTTATGACAAACACAGATCTCATAACCTTTGTACTTGACGGCACTTATTTCCCTCAGCAGAGAGAATAAATTAGTAAAACTTAGTCTTTCATTTCCTGGTGGGGTAGTGGAATATATATATGCCTGTGATCATGTGGAAGAGACCAAAAAAAAGTCTCTTTGGTATAAGCCTAAAAATGGCTCATACTCACTTTCCCTCATCTGAAACTTAGGCTAATATCTAGCTTCTAAATTGAAGATAATTAGTAAAATAGTGTATAAAAATTAAAAATGAAAGTATTTCTTATTCTTAATATGCTTTATGCATGATTACTTTCATTATTCGTAATTATATCAGGGGAGGCCTAAATCACACAAGTGTTCCTTAAATATGAAGTCAGTTTTACTATTACTGCACATATATTTTCTGAGGACATGTATTATTATCAGCATATCACCTAGAAGGAAAGTGTAACTCAAAGAGGTTTGAGGAATTGGTCAATGTTCCAAAAACGTCAAGTGATGGACCAGAAACCTGAACTAAACTAAAAGCATTCTTTCTTAACACTATTATAATTGCCATAACTTGAAGCTTAATTGCATGATCCTATCATTTCACCTATTAAACATATATGGATTGCCCATTCAATAGATGGATTAAAACTTAATCATTTCCCTCTAGGTTAACAAGTGACCACAGGGTGAAAAAAATCCATGAAAACATGATCGCTTAGCTCTAAAGTGTTTAGATGAGAAAACATGTGAAATGGGTTCATAGTCACATTGAAGTAGGCAAAGCTTTGTTAACTTTTAAATATTAGTTCATGATAAAGGTATATATGTAGACCAAACAGGACTGCAACAGAAATCCTAATAGATACTTTGGGCACTTTGCAAACCTTAGAAGTAGAAGATTTAAGCATAATTGACAGGTTCTAAAATCTGAAGCTATTTCTTAAAAATGAATATTCAGTATTGAACACACTGACTGAAAAACAAATATTGTTACAATAATTGTCTTACTACATATGTTTGTAATTGAAATCCTCTCAGTCAATTAATATAGAAGCAAATAGGGAAAGATGTCTATAGTTCTTGGATCCATTCTAACACTTTTATGTAGAGGTTCAGAAAATGCTGGTTAAACGTAGAGTCTTGGTTGAAAGCTCTTATTCAAAATAGCCTTAATTCATGTCAAAATCCCTCCTCACTCTTCAGTCCAGCTTTCCCAAATCTAAACATTTATTCTTAATTTTAGAAGTGCTCATTTAGCTTCTATGGTAAAATAGGTGCTGGTCATACAATAGTTGAGTTAGACATAATTACTGCACATCTGCTAGAAAATTTTTTCGGAATGTGATTCCTGCATTACCTAAATCATTAAGGAAATTGATCCTTGTGACTTAATGATGTGCACTAAATTAAAATTTCTGGAAGTGAGAACCTTAGCATTTTGGGATATCATCTTCTCCTGAAATGATAAGAGCTACTATATGAGAGGACAAACTGGTACCTCTGTCAGATTCTCCACCATGGAGATCAGCCAATAAAGTTCTTTATATGTTAGTGCTAAAAATATGGATCCAATTGGTCTCTACACTAGATAAGAAAGGTGATTTTTTAATGATTTTATTTATTCATGAGACACACACACAGGGACAGAGACATAGGCAGAGGGAGAAGCAGGCTCCCTGCAAGGAGCCTGATGCAGGACTCAATCCCAGGACCCTGGGATCACGTCCTGAGCTGAAGGCAGATGCTCAACCACTGAGCTGCCCAGGAGTCCCTGAAAGGTGATTTTTTTGAAGCACTTCAAATTGTCTTTCAGAATTTGAATATCAAAATAAATTCTAATAATACGAATTATAAGCTACTAAATAAAATTTGTAAGTCCATGCTAATATAAATCAATGCAAAATTATGTATATAGCATTGTTTAAATATTCACACTTCCAAAAGCAATCTACAGATTCAAAGCAATCCCTACCAAAATACCAACAGCATTTTTCACAGAACTAGAATAGTTCTAAAATTTGTATGGAAGCCCACAAAAGCCAAAGCAATCTTGAGAAAGAACAAAATTGGAAGTATCACAATCCCAGATTTCAAGATATACTACAAACCTGTAGTAATCAAAACAGCATGATACTGACACAAAAATAGACACAGAGATCAATGCAACAGGATAGAGAGGCCAGAAATAAACCCATGTTTATATGGTCAATTGCTGTATGGCAAAAAAGGCAAGACAATATAATGGGGAAAAGATAGTCTTTTCACTAAATGGTGTTGGAAAATTGGACAGCTACCTGAAAAGGAAGGAAATTGGATCTCTTGCTTACACCATACACAGAAATAAACTTAAATGGATTAAAGACTTATATGTGAGACTGAAACCGTAAAACTCCCAAAAGAAAACATAGGCAGTAACCTTTTGGACATAGGTCTTAGTGACATATTTATGGATCTGTCTCCTCAGGTAAGGAAAACAAAAGCAAAAGTAAACTATCAGGACTACAACAAAATAAAAAGCTGTTGCACAGCAAAAAAAAAAAAAAAAAAAAAAAAAGCCACTTAGTGAATGGGAGAAGATATTTACAAATAATATATGATATCCAAATACAGAGAGAACTTATGTAACTCAACACCAAAAAATCCACAAACAACCCTATTAAAAAATGGAAGAGGACACGAATAGATATTTTCCTAAAGGAAACATACAGATGGCTGACAGATGAAAAGTTGCTCAATATGACTCAACATCAGGAAAATGAAAATTAATACCGCATTGAGATATTACCTCACACTGGTCAGAATATCTAATATCAAAAAGACAAGAAGTAGCAAGTATTGGTAAGGATGTAGAGAAAAGGGTTCCTGTGCACTCTTGTCGGCAATGTAAATTTGTGCAATCACTGAGGAAAACAGTATTATTGAGTTTCCTCAAATAATTGAAAATAGAAACACCTTATTGCCCAATAATTCCACTGCTGGGTATTTACCTAAAGAAAATAAAAACACTAATGCAAAAAGATGTATTTACCCTAGTGTTTACTACAGCATTATTTGCAATTGCCAATATATGGAAGTAACACAAGTGTCTATCAACAGATAAATGGATAAAGAAGACATGTTGTGTGTGGGTGTAGGTGTGTGCAATTACCAAGCCATAAAAAAGAATGAAATTTTGCCATTTACAACAACATGGATGGACCTAGAGAGTAGTACGCTAGGTAAAATAAGACTAGAAAAGATAAGCACCATGTTATTTCATTTGCTTGTGGAATCTAAAAAACAAACACACTTCCAAAAAGTCTCTTAAATACAAGGAACTGATGGTTGCCAGAAGGCATATGAGGGGGGATAAGTGAGATAGATGAAAAGCATTAAGAGATAGAAACTGCCAGTTATAAAGTAAATAACTCACACAGATGAGAACTAAAGCAAAGGAAATATAGTCGATAATATTATAATAATATTGTATGGTGACTACACTTATTGTGGTGAGCACTGAGTAATGCGTAGTTTCAAGTGTAAGGGGTATAGTATTGTTTAAATATTCACACTACCAAAAGCAATATTTTTTAAGATTTTATTTATTTATTCATGAGAGACACACAGAGAGGGAGAGGCAGAGACACAGGCAGAGGGAGAAGCAGGCTCCATGCAGGGAGCCCAACTTGGGACTCTATCCTGGGTCTCCAGGATCACACCCTGGGCTGAAGGTGGCGCTAAACTGCTGAGCCACGCAGGCTGCCCACCAAAAGCAATCTTATAGAAGGATTAAGATTCACGTCATTCCGTGTGAATGTTAGCCATCTTTATGTCTTCTTTGGAAAAATGTTTATTTATGCCCTCTGCCCATTTCTTAACTGGCTTATTTATTTTTTGAATATTGGATTTGGTAAGTTTTCTATAGGTTTTAGATACTAATCCTTTACCAGATGTGTCATTTGCAAATATCTTCTTCTATTCTGTAAATGTATAGAATTACTGAATCAATATACTGTACACCTGAAACCAATATAACACTGTATGCTAATTATACTTCAATAATAAAACAGAATAGGAATAAATAAATGTACTTCCTTGCAATCAAATGACAATCAATAAATATTGAAAGGATAATAAAGTGAGGAAGTTATCCATGAATATTAAAACTAGTGTCTTAATACTTGATAATAAACATACTATTTACATACTCTCCAGGTTTCTTCCCACAATTAATTTACTAATTACAAAGGGAAAATAATAGCTTTATGGTGGAGAAATCTGGCAGACATTACCTTAATCAGCTAATGATCTGATGACTAACATTAGGACAAACTGTTGTCAAATGTCTCTTGATATTATTACCTGAGCGGCAGACAACATCCCTTCTGTGGTATTCCTGAGAGATATGTATGATGTGTTGCTAATCAGAAAATGCATGGTGCAGACCCAAACTGAGAAATAACCTCTGATATAGTGAATGAGTATTTTTCAAAAATGTTAAGATCAAAAAATTTTTAAAAGCTAAAGGATTTTCCAGATTAAAGGAAAATAAAGTGATATAAATGCAATGTACCTGCTTTCAAAGTTAGAAGGTATGCTTTTTTCAAACTATATTTTTATGAGACTATAACATGAAGGCCAACTTAGCCTCTGTCAAATGACAGTGTGAAATTACTCATATATTTTGTGTATAACAAATGAACTCTTTGAGTACAGCAGAAGTAGAATATTACATAGAGATCGCATTATCTTAGTGCCCAAGATAAATTAAAATAATAGGACAAAGCAGAGTATGAGACTTTCACAAAGCAATGCTAATACATATAATTCAAGCTTGGAAGTAGTTTCTATGGTGATCACCAAGCTGCCAATAATCACGATGTTCTTTTTCCATATACCAGTACATTCTTTGTTATAAAATTCTAAGAGATGTTTCATAAGGTATTTCTATTCCACCAGCAGAATATGACTTGGCAATAGCTAATTTTCCAGAAATCCATTCGTTTTTCAAATAAGCATCTATACAGTTTGTAACAACAATTATCATTTTTCTATGATATGAATGACAGAGTCTGACTGGACTGGGACAGATTCACTTAGTAGAAATCTATATATTAAGATAAGAAATTTTATTTAGAAAATGCTTACTGTAGAATTATAACTCCTGTAACATGATGTGGTTTTTAAGTTGTCTATCATTCATTGTACTTAAGCAAATAATAAAAGGCCTAATGGTTTGAGCCATTGCTAAGTAGGCATTGAATTATTTGTTGTCAAAAACCCAAACTGGGACATCTGGGTGGCTCAGTCAGTTAAGCATCTGCCTTTGGCTCAGGTTATGTATCCAGGTATGTATCCAGGTTATGTATCCCTGCTCAGCAGGGAGTCTGCTTTTCCCTTCTCCCTATGTCCCCACCCCTTCCTTGTGTTCCCTCTCTCTCTCTCTCAAATAAATAAAATCTTTAAAAAAAAAAACAAAACTGATAGGGTTATGGTATGTGAGTGAAGCATTTTGTACATTAAAATATTTTAACAAATTTAAATTATTACATCTAAGCAGATGATAACATTGGCAAAGTATGCTCTCACAAAGTGAAAGAAGACAGGAAGATCTCATAATTTATCTACTTTAATGGATGGCAAAGATACTATAGTTTTAGATGCAAATAATAATATTGTTAAATATTTTTCTCTGAAGAAGCTTAAATTATCACTTAACCCTTGATTATACTATCAATGTGTATAACTTACTAGACAGCTTTATCTTACCTTCATTCTTTCTGCCTTCGATAAGATTAAGATATCCAGGGAATTATCCTCACTTCCTGACAGCATCTAATTCATAGCAAAGCCTTGCTCTTTTGAACTCTCCCCCAGATCATCTAACACAAGCTCCAATGTCTTTTTTAAACTTAAATTAAATTAGCCAACACATAGTACATCATTAGTTTCAGACGTAGCATTCAATGATTTATCAGATGCATATAACACCCACTGCTCATCACAGCACATGCCCTCCTTCAAGCCCATCACCCTGTTACCTCATCCCTACCTCCCCCACAGCAAATGTCAGTTTGTTCCCCAGAGTTAAGAGTCTCTCGTGGCTTATCTTCCTCTCTGATTTTTTTCCCATTCAGTTTTTCCTTCCTTACCCCTATGACCCTCTGCACTGTTTCTTATATTCCACATAAAAGTGAAGCCATATGGGGTAGCCTGGGTGGCTCAGCGGTTTAGCGCCTGCCTTCAGGCCAGGGTGTGACCCTGGAGACCCGGGATCGAGTCCCACGTCGGGCTCCCTGCATGGAGCCTGCTTCTCCCTCTGCCTGTATCTCTGCCTCTCCCTCTATCTCTCATAAATAAATAAATAAATAAAATCTTTAAAAAAAAAAATGATGCTGTATGATAATTGCCTTTCTACAGTTGACTTATTTTACTCAGCATGATACCCTCCAGTTCCATCGATGTCAATGTAAATAGTGAGTATCCATCCTTTCTGATGGCTGAATAATATTCCATTGTATATATAGACCACATCTTTATCCATTCATCTGTTGATGGACCTCTCGGCTCCTTCCACAGTTTGGCTATTGTGAACATTGATCTTATAAACATTGGAGTGCAATTACCCCTTCGTTTCACTACGTTTGTATCTTTGGGGTAAATACCTAGTAGTGTAATTACTGGGTCATAGGGTAGCTCTATTTTAAAAAATAAAAATAAAAATAATGCCTTTTCTAACATCTTACTAAGATACCCAGCCACTCTGCAGTGTGTGTTCATGTTTGCTGCAATGAGTAACTAAAGCCAACTTTGGTGACCTACAGGTGTATTCCTGGGGGTCTTTGGCAGTAGGGCATTGACAGCAGTTATATCACAACAGTAATGGAGAAATGAAGAAGTAGCTGGAAGAGAATGTAGTGTCAAGGAGGTTTTTTCACCAATTTATATTTCACAAAGACAGTATTTTTAGAAGCTGATACAAGGGAGATAATTTAAGTGATATTTCTGAGGTGAGAGAGGAAGGGTCTAGTGTCTAATGGTTGGCCTTAGAGAAAGAGATAGCCCATATCTAGTATTATGAAGGAGAATAGGGCATATTGCCTATTGGCTTGATGTGATAGTGAGAACATGTGGACATTCTCTTCTAACTGCTTTGGTTGTTCTTGGTAAACTAAAGGGCAGTCATCGGCAGAAAGTGATCAAGGGAAAAGACATTTTGATGATTGAGAAGGAAAAAGGTAAGAAGCAGACTAACAGAGAGAAAAAAAAAAGTAAAAGAACTAGAGAAATTCAGTGGGACCTCAGGGAGCAGTAAGAGCTCAGAACCCTTGAACTTAGTGATCACGATCAGAAATCAAGTAAAAGCATCCCTACATTCCCAAATCCCAACACATTCAATATAGTATTTAAACAATAGTGGATAAATAAATTTTTTATTTACTAGAGTTATCAAGCTGTTAATGCGTGCACGCACACACTTCTTAAGGTGGATTTTTCAAAAGCAGCTGTTACGAGGGACAGCATAGCAGCACTAGGTACAGCCTCTAGATGTAAATTCCTGGATCTGGGCCAATTATTTGAGTGATTCTGGGCAAGAGACTTGCCTCTCTGTGGCTCAAAATTTTCATCTATGCAGTAGGCTTAGCGATAGAATCTACTTTATATGGATGCTGAGAGAGTTAAATATGTTAATACTTATAAAGTACTTCAAACAGCAGGTACTCCATTTGCAAAATAAACAGAACCTTATCAAACTAAGTCTTACATTATTTTTTCCTCAGTTCCTTTAAAAAATGAAGTCAAATGGGCAAACCAGTAGAAGTACTCTATCCTCACGATCTATTTGCCATCATGATTCTTTTTTTTTAAAGATTTTATTTATTTATTCATGAGAGACACACAAAGATATGCAGAGACATAGGCAGAGAGAAAAGCAGGCTCCTGAGTGGAGTCTGATCTGGGACTCAAGCCTGGGAACGTGGGATCATGACCTGAGCTGAAGGCAGATGCTCAACCACTGAGCCACCCAGGCATCCCTTGACATGATTATTTCTGATGGTCATTTGGGACAATCTTAGTGGTCTGTATCCTGGTGGCAACTCAAATAACTTACAACATAGAACTCTGAAGCCATTCATGAATGAAAATACTCTTTCCATTGGCTCAGGCGTTCTTGCATCATTTTCTATTTTATGTCTAGAAAAGCATTAATAGAAACTTGTTTTATTTTTTAAATTTTTTAAAGATTTTTATTTATTTATTCATGAGAGGCACACAGAGAGAGAGGGAGAGACAGAAAGAGAGAGAGAGAGAAAGAGAGGCAGAGACACAGGCAGAGGGAGAAGCAGGCTGCATGCAGGGAGCCCGACGTGGGACTCGATCCCAGGTCTTCAGGATCACGTCCTGGGCTGAAGGCAGCGCTAAACTGCTGAGCTACCCGGGCTGCCCTAGAAACTTGTTTTAAAAATTAAAAGATAAAATTTGAGCTCCAGATAATGAAGCAATTGATTATAAATACATCAACACATTACTAATTTGGCCAACTCTAAGGTGAAAAATGCATTCTTTCCTTCTTTATTTCTATTAGACAGAGAGAGAGAGAGCCTATGATGGTATTATCCAACAACTCTCTACACTTACCACCAAAACATAGCCCTTTAATAATAGATTATTTTATGTTGAATGAGTCCACTTAATGGACATGTTCTTAAGGATTATTCTGAGATATCAAAGTACAGCCCCTATGTGAAAGCTTAAATTACTATTCATTACTATCTGACTGCTCCATTTTTAATACTCAATTTTGAACTGTGGACACATTTATTTAATGGTTTTTATGCTTAAATATTTGTTTTTATATGGTTAAAGATTGTTTAAAAAGACAGGTTCTAGGAAATCTTAAAAGACCAGGTCTACTGAATGAAAATTATTTCTCATGTCCAAAAAAAAATCAAATAATCAGACTTCTAAAAGAAAAGATTTCTCTTAGAGATTTTATTGATCCCAGGTTTCGAAGCATCCACAAATTCTTGAAGCAAAACATTATGTGGTAATTTTATTAATGAAGTATTTGGAGCTAGCAATAATCTAAAGTTGTCCACATCCACCTATACTAGAACTGAAGCATTAAGACAAAGAATAGTGCCTCAGAACTGCCTAGAAGCTTCACAGGAAGAGCTGAAGTCTGCCCAGGAGAAATAAGTTTCTATTAAAATACGACAGGGCATTTAAGTGTACTGATCTTCTACTCTCTTTGGAGATATGTTCGATGGGAAGTATTAGTTATGGAGTTCTTTTCACTTTAAAAAATGCTGTTCAAAGCTTTTCCTTTTCTTCTCAAAGAATTTTGCCCTGCTTTACAGGCAATACCCACAGAGAAATGAAAGTTACTTTGTGTGATATTACACTGCATTTTACGTTCAAGGACACTGTAAGAATCTGTGAATTGTATAAAAATTAAAACATTCTTTTCTTCTAAGAACAAATAAAAGGTTGAACAATGTCTGTTTCTGTTCTTCTGTACCCATTCCTCTGCCAAGGCTAGAGATCATGGCAAATGTATTAAGAAAACAATATCTTAAACTTCTTGGTAATTATTCATTCATTTATTTTTGTATGTATAGTGTAAATATAGCTTAATTAGATAACAAGGCTGAAATATGGGAATAAAGAAAATATTTAATAACTTTAAACCCTCTGGGAGTCTGTGACCTAGGGGTACTGTCTTCAAGGAAAAAAAAATCTTTCTGAACTATGCAAAATTACCTTTCTGAAAAAACAAATTAAAAATAAGAAATATCACCTGAACAAAGAAATAAAAGGCAACTTATTTCAAATATTTAATATTGAGAATTAGTTTTATTTTTCTAGGCTACAGCTCATAAAAAAAGTCAATGCATTGTTTTACTTATCAGACTATGTGAACCACTGGGATTTAGAAAGTTTTTTAATGTTGCAAATACCACTAGAATTACTCATGAAGGAAAAGTAGCTAGATGTCAAATATCCATCTCCTTAGGTGTGTATGTATATGTGTTTATGTGTATGTATAATGTATTATGCCATTACACTCAAATTGGATTCCTAGAGTTGATTCTGAATAACAAGCAATGGAATATTTTGCAAACCAAGAGATTATTCTCCCTTTGCAATAGCTAGTATAATTAAATTATTTATATTTCACAGAAAATAAAGCAAACTCACACTGAATGTGTTACTGAACCTGGTCACATGAGTGTAAAGAGTGTTATGTAAACAATTTTTTTAAAAGGTCTTTAAAGATACCTTACCATTTTTCTTATTCGTAAGAAAGACATTTATATAATGGCTTCCATGAAATTTATTTTACTTGATTAAGAATTTTTGATATCTTTAGGGACAAGCTTTTACATCACACTAAAAAGATCTTACATGAATACTTGCTTTTTCTAGTTGCTTCTGTGAATTAATACAAAAAAAAATCCTCTAGGGGAGCTTGGATGGCTCAGTCAGTTAAGATCTACCTTCAGCTCAGGCCATGATCCTAAGATCTTGAGATAGAGCCCCAGGTCTGGCTCCCTGCTCAGTGGGGAATCTGCTTCTCTGCCTCCCTCTGCCTCTCCCTCTGCCCCCATTTGTGCTCTTGCTTGCTCTATCTCAAATAAATAAAATATTTTTAAAAAATTTTTAAAAATTCCTCTATTTTTATTTCTCAAATCTGTTTTGAAGCTGTGGATATAGTTCACTTTTAAAGAGTTCCTTTCTTCATAAAATGCATACTGTTTCAAGTAGCGTACTTACTATTTTTGTGCAGAGCAACAGGATGTAATTCAAGGATTCATATAATAGAACTATCTGAAAATGTATTAATATATTTCTTTGAATATTTCTGCAGGTATTCTTAGTCTTTAATCTTCGATTTCTAAATGTACTGTGTTTTTCAAGCCTTATAGTTAAAGCTAAGATAAAATCAAATGATTTAATTTTTAATTGTTTATCATTTGCAAGCAACAGCAACATTTTGATAATGTGTTCAGATAGCCCCAGTGTCATGATTCAAGAGTCTGTGCCACAACCTCTGAACAGCTCAGAAATAGGATGTAGTGTTGACAATTGCCTGTATTCATTGGAGAACTGCTAACTTAGATTTATTAAATTTAGTGCACTTTGGAAAATGTAAAATTGAACACAGGAGACTAAAGTATAAATTGTATTCTACAAGCAAATAAATACAGCTCTTTTGAGCCTCCAAAATAAACATAAAATACACAGAGGGATGAAGAGAGACAAGTTAGAACACAATAGCTGATTTTACAAGGCTGCCTGTCCCTTCAGCAACTAGAAAATATATGGTGGCTCACATGACCCATGATTCTTTTGCTCTGTGTTGTGCTCTTTCACCTTTTATATGAGATGTTCACACTCCAGGCAGTGAAGAGCTAAGTTTATGTGAAATAGGTTTGATATTTATGATATAAAATGTGCTAAAAAGGAACTAAGTTAGATGCATGATGCCAATTGTATTCTAAAACTTCCCTTGTGTTTTGATGGTGATTATAAACAAATCATATAATCATGTAGAAGAAATACATAGCCTCCTGAAGAAGGATGACAAACTTCATAAAAAGTATAGTTCAGAAATATCCAGAGAGTCCATTACATAGAATGAAAAACTGAGTTTTCAGATTAGGGCTATATCTACCAAGTATATTTCAATTCTGGATGAAATATTTCAAATTCAATTGTCCATGCAGATGATTTAGCTCCCTAATAATCATAATAATGTAGTAACATTTAAATAGATATAGTGTAAAAATAAATGCATGGTAAATTTATTGAGTACTATTCTTATGGGCTTTTTTGTTTTTATCAAGATAACTGTTACAATTATCTGAAAAACCTAAAAAGGTTCTAGGTCACACCAAAATACACACATATAAATGGATGCACATGTTCCCACAGAACAAAGAAAAGCAGAATGTGTCAAAGTATGAACTCCTGATTCTATGCTCTTGGGGATTTTTATGAATGCATATAAAAGAGTTGAAGTCCTCATTTCAATTCAAAAAGGGTTTTTTCAATGTACCTTTTGCATGGCTCCAAATTACTGTAGCAAAATTCTAATTGGTGAGTGGTTTTCAAGAGTCCTAGCTTGAAATGGCCTTAATTTAGAGCAAAAGAAGATAGAATGATATGTTTAGAATAAAAATTATTGCCTTTGCTCAACCTTATGACCAATGAATTTGTACTCTCATTGTACATATTTTTGCTGAGTTAAAAAATCTGAAGGTTAGTTTAACATGTTTGAAATACTCTACTAAATGGCAAACTCCTTTGGGGAAGAGAAGATGTCCTTTCTTATGTCCTCTTCCACTCAATAAGCATGAAGAATTACATGTAGCACACATGTAAAATTTATTGTTTTGAACAAGCAGACTAACAAAAAAAAGATAAGGCTATTAATATAGTTTGAATAAGCATTCTCAATCATTAAAGATTCATTCAATCCTGAGTATCAAAGTAGTGAATCCCAGATCTAGCATAAACATTACCATGTAAAATTAAAAAAAAAAAAGCTAAACAAAACAAAATGAAACCTCTGTGGAGGAATCCTAACAATATACTAGATATATTTTATATTTATTTGTTATTTATTAATAAATTAATAAATGTTATTTATTCTGAAATTTGTAATCCTAGTAATTCTGCTGTGCTGGGTATAAAATCAAATGAGGACTTCCATTCCTGGTAATGGTGCGATAGCTTATAGTATAAAAATCACCCTTCAGATAACAGAACATTACAGAAAATATATGAAAAGTCATTATTTGAGGGTAAAAACAGGTGAAATGAAATTAAAGAGAATTCTTTAATTTTTTTTTTTTTAAAGGAGCATACTCTTCTTATTCCTCTTCTTCATCTCCTTGCCTCTTTAAATGAAATATTTTTCAGTGCTTTCCAGCAATAGCTTCCCTTTTCTTGGAAGGTTCTGATTTTTCATATCTGTATGAAGATGGTTCAAATCTAAGTCTCCATCTCATTCTCTATCCTGAGATCTTGACACACAATTTGAACTCAGTTTCTAAAACCAGATGCCTTGATAAACTTCAAATTCAAAATATCTAAGAAAAAATATATTGTTGCATCAGACTTTGTGCACCAAGTTTATTATTCCTATTTGTCTCAGTTCAGTTAATAACATCATCATCTGTCCAGTCAAAGCAGAAATCCTTTCTTCACTTGCAATGCCTTATTTTACTTTACTTCATATGTAATCTGTCACCAAATCCTGTTTTACTCAAGAATGCTTTTAGTATTTCAAAGTCTAGACTGGGTCCTCATCATTTCATAGAAAAACCTCAAAATCTTCCTAAGTATTAGTCCCTTCTACTTATTAACGTCCATTACTATAATGATTGGTTATATATAGGATGATGCCCTTTAGCAAGGGACCAAATTAATATATAAACCAGTACCTAAGTTACTGTTGCCACAGTATTGTTGGATGTCAAACAGCCACATAATCTTTCTAGCATTCAAATAGAAGTGTTTATTGGTAATAAATCTGGGGTCCGTGGAGTCTGGTTAGGCATCTCCCCTTGATCTTATGTGGGATCGTGGTCACATCTGAGGTTCAGCAGCCTGTCGACAATCTAGGCTGGCCTCGCCTGGGACAACCTGCTGGATTTAGCCTGGCAGCACCTCTCTCTTATCCTCCAATGTGCTTTCATGGTGATATTTGAAGCACAAGAACACAAGAGAGGAGACAGAAACACATATTCCTGAGGTTGTGTTCTGCAGTGCAGAACACATTCTACTGGCCAAAGAGACTCAGATGAGGGGAGCAAAATTCTCTGTCTTTATGAAAGCTTCAAAATCACATGATAGAGGTCTTTGAAGGGTAAAGAATTGGGGACATTAATGAAATCAATCATTTGGTACCTCTGACCTTTCCTGGAACTTTCCTCTAAACTAGGGCAGCCAGAAAAAAAACACATAAGACACTTAGCTAAAATTTGGATTTCAGATAAATAAAGAATAATGTTTTAATATAAAAATGCCCTAATGCCCTGTAGTATCAAGATTCTCCAAAAGCTAATTATAACAAAATTTGAGTAAACTGACTTGTTTGTATCCATTTCTACTTGATAACTTAGTAATAACATGGATCCCCAAACATTCTTATAATTCAAATACAACCAACATACATAAAAAAAAAGTCTCCAAAAAGTAAGATACTATTGAGAAATCTCTCTCCCCCAATCTCTCTCTCTCTCTCTCTCAAGAATGTTTGGTTTTAAGATATTGGCTCACAAGACTGTGAAGGCTGCCATGTTTAAATTTCTTAGGGCAGATCAACAGGTTGGAGATATAGGGAAGAGTTGATGTTGCCATTCAAGTCTGAAGGCCCTCTGCTGGAAGCAACCCGTCTTCCTCAAGGGAGCTCAGTCTGTTTGCTATTAAGGCCATCAACTGACTTGATGAGTTGCACTCACGTTAGGGAGGGCGATCTGTTTTACTCAAAGTCAAGTGTTAACCTCATCTCCCTTTAAAAGTATTAGTCATATACAAAAGACAAAATCTGGAAATCATTCCCCTAGAACAGTCTCTGCTGCTTCTCCAGCTGAAACCTGCCCCACTTACAAGTACTGACTTTCCTACTGGTGCAGCTGAATCCCCCACATTACAGAGCAGTAATTGGAACTAAATAATTTAACATTGACATTAGGCTGAACACCTCTAGTTAACACTTGTGAAGGAATCCACAAATAGTAGTCATTGTTTCACTGTGACTTTGGGCAAGTTCCGTAACAATTCAAAGTCAGTCCTTTCAAAGAACTTTTCTTATTCAAATACAAGCTGTGCAGAAGATGCATTGTAGAGTGTGCACAGACAACGCTTTCAAAATTAAAAGTATTAAGTGTGTGCAACGTTGTTATTAGGAGACACTATCTCAAACAAAAACTGGTCTGGGCAGGCAGTTAAGCAGGAAAGGAAGACTGTAGTCAAGGCTATTGAGATAGGGAGAGGATAGGGAGAGATGTCGGAACTCACCTGGAACAAAGGGCAAAAAGGATTTTAAGTAGATTTTAAGTGCCGGAATGAGGGTATCAAAGGCCATTTGTGTTTGCTAATTGGCCTTAGCAACTACTTAGGGAAAAGTAAACTCTTCCCTTTTTTCTTTACAGCAAGTGATTTTTATAACCTAGAGCAAACAAAGTACCTCGAAATTTAGGTTTCTGTCCTCTGACATGCTGGAAGATAGGAATGATTACTTTTCAAAGGGATGGCCCAGATCCTTGGGGGAAAAAAAATAAAATAAAATCCTGAATCGTAAAACTGGCAAGAGGTTTTTTAAAAATTTACATCTCAAAGGGGTGAAGAAAGGATTTACAGTTACAAATTTTCTAATGTAAATACTATAAGAGATGAGGCCTAGATTCACAAAGAAGCCTGTGGAAAGGTTAGTCAAGCTGAGAACCATAAGGCCATCTTGGTCACTGGCTACAACTTTCTAGGAATTTTAAGATAGAATTTTAGAAGTAGAGGGAAATACATTCTTACCTTGTAAGGTAAGAAACAGGTTCCCTAAGAGAGTGAGAACTGTTACGTCTCAGATAACAGGACTCAAATTGGCAACAGTTAAACAACAAACAAAACCAGGAAAGGGAGTTTAGAAATTCAACTGTTAGTATCTGTTATTCCTGGGAGTTTTCTTATTGCTTGGTGCTTTTTATGACTAAATTTTCCTATTTAATGACCTTGTACCATTATTAGCATTAGTGTGTTAATGCACTTAAAATGCTTACAGCCCATAGTGGGCATATTAGCAGCCCTCAATAGCAATTATTTATTTATTCTGAAAAACTCTTTCTTTCCTCTGCAAAACATCGTGCAAGCAATGCTTGGGTTATATGCTGTTGACTTTCAAAAATAATGGATTTGCAAATTTAAAGGATTTTCCAAACTAGCATGTGGACAGGCTTCTACAATTCTTGCACTTGCCTTGAATGATACAGAATCTTCATAGAAGACAGATGAAAATGGCAGAGTAAGAGAAGAGTCAGTATTTCTAAATCCTATGATTCAGACTTTGATATCTTTATGATATTTTTATAATCACAGTTTGCATATGATTGTACTAAATAAGACATGGCCTAGGGCCGAAAAAATGTATCTGTTCAAAAACTGATATATATTGGAAGAAAAGTCTCTGAATAATGTTAACATTTTTCATGTTAAAGAATTGATCAAAATAGACTTCTGAAACAGTGATTTGCAGCATTTACTAATCTATCATTTTTAAAGGATCAGTCTCACTTCAAACAAGCATTGGAGAACTATAAAATATTAGCTGGGACTTTGAATATCCTGTGTCTTTCCTGGTCTCTAAAAGTACTGTTTAGGAGAATAATGTTAAAATGGACAATTTGTAGAACAGAATACAATTCTGTAGAATAGGAGCAGAAGGGAAATGTCAGTTTAAAGTATGAGTTGTGATCTGATTATAGAAGTGCTACAAATCAGACTGAATCTATTAACTGATGATGACTTCAAAAATAGCCACATGCCATTTCATTGCTGTGGTCAGCTATCAGTTGGAGGATTATTGGATTTCTCATTTAAAGCTATGTACGTGAATATTGTAAGAAATTCAAGAGTTCCTTAATAAAATCAAGTATTGACTTATGTTCTGAATATTTCTAAAGAATCTGAAATCTCTTAAATTTCAAATATCCTACAACTCATATGTGATTATTAGCTCTACATGACCTGCAGAACCAGGTTTTGCTGGACTGTGGGGTGAGGTAGGGGTAAGAGTACTGTAAGTTTTGACAGTCACTCTCCCCTTTTTTCTCCATGAACCAAGCATTTTGCTTTAAAATGTTATTCAATATTTTCAGTTACCATTTGACAAAACAGATGGAAGAAATGGTTCACTTAAAGTTTTTATTTTAAAGCAGCAAAAGAGAATCCCAGAGACTATAAAACTTCTAATAATGAAGTAATGACTATTGTTAATATTTGTGGCTATGCCTCATCACCATCTAGAGAAAAAAAAAAGATTCTGAATGCTACACTATGGTTCAAAGTATAAATATTTAAAGTTACTTGAAAACCACTCATTTTTACTTCCTTTTCCCCCATCAGTATTTATTTAATTTGAAACAAGGGCTGTTGGCACGTCTCACAACCTGTTAGAAAGTGGTGACTTTTCTGGGATCCCTGGGTGGCGCAGCGGTTTAGCACCTTCCTTTGGCCCAGCACGCGATCCTGGAGACCCAGGATCGAATCCCACATTGGGCTCCCAGTGCATTGAGCCTGCTCCTCCCTCTGCCTGTGTCTCTGCCTCTCTCTCTCTCTGTGACTATCATAAATAAATAAATAAAAATTTAAAAAAAAAGAAAAATAAAGTCTGACTTTAAAAAAAAAAGTGGTGATTTTTCTGTGTTATGTAGAAAACACTACCATTAACTCTATTTTTTCATTGTATTTCAGTCCCATTGGCTATAAGCCAAGAAGGTGAAGGTAGTGTCAGTTCAGCTCAGTTCAGATTCCTTTTTGCAAATTCTCTATGCAGATACCTCTATGGCAGTACTGATAATAAACATGTGAGGGGAGAAACATGCAGAAATGCCTTCATTTCTCACTGTCAGGAAAGATGAGATTTACTTCTGTAGGCTACACTTGCCTCACCTTACCCTGTTTAGAAAACAGGTCTATCCCCCTTCTTTCTGTTTGTTTTGATTTGTGACTTTCCTATTTATTTTTCTTTGAGATCATTCGATATCCTACTGTTCTATCCCATTTAGATATTGGTGTGATCCAAAACATTATCTGATTGGTTATAACTATTTTTATCATAGAAATTTATAAACTTTATCTATGTGATACTTGCCTTTACAAAAATAAAAATAAAAAAATTAAAAATAAGCAAAGTGGACCCCAAGAAAACCATATAGGAACAAAATGAATAATCTTGAACAGCTTCACATTCAGTTGTAGGTTTATATATTTGTTGATGCATAGATGTTTACTATGCTTCATTATCTGTTTTTCCAATTATTCTTTTTTTTATGTTGTATTTATTTATTTATGAGAGACACAGAGAGAGAGAGGCAGAAACACAGGCAGAGGGAGAAGCAGGCTCCATGCAGGGATCCCAACGCGGGACTCAATCCCAAGACTCCAGGATCACGCCCTGGGCCGAAGGCAGGTGCTAAATTGCTGAGACACCCAGGGATCCCCCCTGTTATTCTTTTTTTGTCACAATCTCCAGGTAACTATGGTATTATTGACTTCTTTGGTATGACTACTGATTGAACAAGATTTTTTTTTAAGACTGAATAGATGCGCTGAAACTTTCATATATATATATATATATATATATATATATATATATATATAGAAAAATTTCAGAATTTAGGTAGAATACAGCTTGAGAGTGTAAGTGGATTACTGTCACCTTTTCTCTAAAATAAATTTTTAAAAAATAATTGTAAGGTTACTCTTAGAAGATGAATTTCTAACATTGAGTCAGCAGGTCCTTGAGGCAATGTTTCTCTAAATTGGATGGTCCCTGTGCAGTTTTGTGATTTTATATGGAAAAAAAGATTGAAACAAAAACTTACATTCATTTCACAAAATGAAATCAAAGGTTTATTATAACTTTTGTGTAAGCCCTATCACATTTATAATAATAATAATGATCATGCTATGTGGCCTGCTTTGTTGAGTTGGTCTCAGCTAATATTCAAGTACAATAAAGTATTTTGTTAATTTACATCTTTTTTTGTGTGTCACTGTTTTTGTTTTATTTTGTTAAACATGCATATTTCATCACTATTAGTGTATTATATTAAACCCTCAATCAATCAATTGGGTTACTAGTGAAAGAGTGGGTTACTACTAAAGTATAAATTCAGTGATTATTAGTAACATAAAGACTACAACTTAAATTTATTTTTTTAAATTTATTTATGATAGCCACACACAGAGAGAGACAGAGAGGCAGAGACACAGGCAGAGGGAGAATCAGGCTCCATGCACCGGTAGCTTGATGTGGGACTCGATCCCAGGTCTCCAGGATCGCGCCCTGGGCCAAAGGCAGGCACCAAACCGCTGCACCACCCAGGGATCCCTACAACTTAAATTTATTAATGGAAATAATCAAGACCTGGTGCAAGTACAGAATGTAAATCTGTATGTTCTTGCACAGGTGATTCTGTGGAGGTGATAATTCACACAAGCAGCTATAAAAAATGGTAAGTACAACACAGAAATCACATTTTTTTGAACCATCAACTCATAGAGCTCTAGTTCCCACAGAAGTGCCATATATAAAACTTTATCCAAATAGCATGAGAAGAACTTTTAATACCTTAGCATTATTTACAGAATCTTGGATAAGTAGGTAGCTTTTTCCCCAGAATAAGCATAATAATATACGCTTACTGCATGGAATTACTTAACATCAAAAGTTAGAAGAGTAGACAAAATTATGAAGGTGCATTCAAAGTGGTATGTGTTATATCCAGAATGGAAACAAGAAATGCTATGGAGAAAAAATTTGTAAACTGGTAGAAATGAGTTATTAGCAAGATTATTTGTCAAAGGGCAGTACTCAATGCACATCAAATTGATGTCATACAAGTGGAAGAGCACGCTCAGTCACATTTGTGAGCCAGGATGTATTTTTGTAATGCTTGGATAAAAGTAGTCATATATAGAGCATGAATTCACACTTGGCTCACACAGTACACATAGAGGAGAAAGGGGTGATCATTTTGGCTCTATGTAGACTCTATCCTATTTGTGAAGTAAATACAATTGTGCAAAATTTGACATAGGGTGGAATGTTTGGGATCAAAATTTTGGGGCAGTAAGAAGGAAAAGCATTGTCATATTAAAAGAGGATACTTCCAAATGTTGACCTGAGTTTATTCAGAAAGAATTCTTAGAAGTTAACAGCGACTCTACTGCTCTGAATTCAAAGTTAAAAGAATTACTGGAGATTTTAAATATAAACTGACATTAGCCACTGAGTGTTCTACTTAGACTGCTACAGAAGTAAATCTAGTCCTAGGAAAAAACTCTTTTGTTCTCTGAAGTACACTAACAAGAAAAGAGATGTCAAGGGTATTAATTGGGCCAAGAAGAGAGTGGGCCTCTTTCTTCACTATTTTGGATTACTTAGTTCATTACCCATAAGATATACAGAAAAGATTCACAATGCCAAGTTATATCCAAATTTTCTACTTTTTTTTTCATTTTATAAACAGAACAACATTAAGTAGTGATTAATTAACTAAACCAGAGATGGTTTTAAGAGGTCTATGAGCAGAGAAACCCTGATCTGCAGGCATCCCCATGGATGTAAAATGATTCATTGCTCATGTCAAGGGGTTGTAGGCCCTCTCCTGTAACAAAAATGATTATAACATTTTGCTATTATTGTTTGGCTACTGAGAAGCTGGCTTTCTTTACAATATTAATAATTTTAAGTTGCAAACCCCTAGAATTTCTCAGTAACAGTGACATATAAGACAATCTATGTTTCATTCCTTTCACTTTTTATAATCTTTGAAATACTTCTCACTTAATTCTACCCATAATTTATAAAGGTTGTATGCTATACACTTTAATGCACAATTGCATCCTTGTTTGAGATTTCACCTAAGGCAGAATTTAAAAGATAGCAGGTCAATATAATGAGACTATTAAAATAATGACATCTTATTAAACACAAGCCAGGGATGGTCAAGCATAATGGGTACTTTAATGTTTGCAGTTCCTTTTAAATTGCTATTAATTTTATACGTTTTGCCATGGAGTTGTAAATTTTAAACTCTGTGGGCTTTGTCTTAATTCATTTGATCAAAATTTGGTTGATTTACAAACCTTCTCTGTATATCCCAATTTACTTTAGCTCTTTGGGATCATGGTGATATATTTACCCCTACATATTTTAACCCAGATATTTTGGATTCATAAAGACCATCATTATCTTTCAATTAATAAATGCATGTTATTAGTTAGTCTTACTGGTCATTATTCTTGCAGACACATTTAAAGTAATTTTAGGCAGTAATCAAACCATCTGATGTAAGAATTTTTTTTCTATTTTTCTTCTACTGTCAAATATACCACAAGTTGTTCCTAGGAGCAGTAATAGATTTTTTTATGAACCTTTCAAAGAATGGGATGCTACATCTCTCAAGCTGAACAGAGAAATCAAACTCACAGTGAGTAATGCTGTGTAACAAGTGGCACAAAGATTTTTCAACCAATAAATAAATAAATAAATAAATAAATAAGATTTTTCAACCATTTTACCTTTAATATAATAGCTTGAAGCAACCAACATGTAGAGATAGACTTTGCTAATGTTGAACATTGCAACTTCCCAGTCATGACTTACTTCTTTTCACACAGCTAGGCTTGCACAATTTGTCAGTCTAAATAAATTGAAGGACAACTTTGATCTAATTTTCTTATGAGCTTTCCAGTTATTGCTAATTCTTTTTCCTGCCAAAGTATTCAAATTGTAGAGTTTATTCCTGACAAATTATTTCCACCTTCTCAGTCATAAAGTTAAGATTCATTTTTATGAATCCAAAGGTGTAGATCATTGGGCAGATAACTCCCTAGAGTTCTATAGAACAGAAGGTTCTTACATATTATGGTTATGACTTTGGATTCCTACAACTTGTCTCTTTCTCCTAAAAAATGGTTACTTTTTCCAATAGAAATATCTTATGTTTGAAAGTACTTTTTTTTTTTTTACTGTTTTATTTATTTATTTTTTAAAGAAAGGCAGATGACACATACAGTGCTTCATTTGGATGTGTCTGAAGCCTTGGAAGCTTGACTACTTTCTCCTACAAATGGACCTTAAGAGCTTTTCTGAAAGTTCTAGCAAGGGAGCATGGCTATTGGTATACCCTCAACCAAGATCAGTCCTTCTCTATCGGGGGAAGGCTGTCCTCTTTGACCAAGGGCACATCATCCTATCTTCAGGAGGGGTGCGCGTGGAGCCATAAGGGAGGAAGGGGACTTGCCTAGTCAGCCAGAGCAGCTGAATCAACCCTGATGATTAATGGGATGATGGATGTCACAGCCAGATTGCCCTCACAACCTCAAGTTTTACACTTTTTACAGCTTTGAGATATAGTTGAACTGTAATATGCATTATTTAAAGTATAGAATATATTTTCACACACATATTTATCACCATAATCAAGAAAATGAAAATATTCATTAGCACCCAAAATTTCTCTGTACCCTTTTGTAATCTTGTTCTCTTGACCTTTTATGTTTCCACCACCTGCAGGCAACTACTGGTCTGCTTTAAGTCTCTGGAGATTAGTTTGAATTTCTAGAATTGTATGTGAATGGAATCAAATGTTTTCTTATCAAGCTTCTCTCATTCATAAAAATATTTAAATATCCATCCACATCATTATCTGTATCCATACTTCCTTCCTTTTTAATTCTGAGTATGATCTTATTGTATTAATATACCACAATCCTATGGGTGGACATTTAAGTTGATTCCAGTTTTTGGTTATTGCAAATGAAATCTGTTATGAATACTTAACTAAATGTCTTTGTATGGACATATGCTTCCATCTTCTCTAGGAGTAGAATGACTATGTCATTTGGTAGGTGGATATTTAAATTCATAAGGATCTCCCAACTGTTTTACAACTAGTTTTACAATTTTACGTTGCCACAATTAGTGGTTCTCTGTATCTTTACCAATACTTGGTATGGCCAGTCTTTTCAGTTTTAGATATTTAAAGAGATGCATAGTAGGAATTCATTTTAGTTTTAATCTGCACTTATCTAAACACCAATGACCTTGGACATTTTTCGTGTTTTGTTTCTGTTGCTGTTTTTTTTTTTTTTTTATCTCTTATCTTTTTAGGTGAAATGTCTGGGGAAATTGTATGGTTCACCTAATTTGTTCTTCATTGCCTGATGTGTAACATTATGAAAGCTCTTGTTTCATATCTATTGTCTGGTTTGGGAATTGCTTCAGGTAGGAGAGTAAGTCCAGTCCCATCTTGGCCAAAGTAGTTCTTATCTGCACCATTAAATGTTTAGCCTTCTTGCAATGAATCCATGTATATTTTACCTACATAGCAGTCATTTTATCATGCGGATTCATTTTTCCACCCTTGAGATAGAACTAAATACATTCATGTGCGGTTTCTACATTTATTCTGAATTTCTCTGCCACTAAGGATGTGGAATTTACTCTCTAATACTTCTGGAGTTGTTATAGTGAGCATTTTTACTGTTTCTGCACACATTTCCCCAGATTCCCTAGATGCCAGCTTTGGATCTATTCACAGAACTATCATTAGCCTTTGTTTCAAGTCACTGATTATCTTCTCTAACTACTACAGTTGAACAGTTTTAGTGTTTTGTACAGTCGGATGTATTCCCATTTGGCCCAGGCAAATGATTGATAATTAATAATTAGCATCTGTGGCTAAATCTGCTTATAGAGTACCCCAATTTAAGGGAAAAAAATATATATATATAGTGAATCCCAGATACCTATACTAGGGCTATTCCCCTTCTCATTATAATTTTCACACTGTTGAAATTATTTCACACTATAGGACTATATAAAAAGGGGAGCTGGGTGATTCTGATAAAATGAATCCATAGCTACAACCTCAAACTAGAGAAGCTATCATCACGAGTAACAAGGAGAGAGGAATATGGTTGAAAAAGAAAATCAACTAGAAGCTTCCTAATTATATGTTAAGATTCTAAATTTTATTTCCCATGATACTGATCAGCTACATATTAGGTCTGTTCTGGGCCTTAAACATTATCTCTCTGCCTTGGGTCTAGTTCCTGGATAATTAACTCATAATTTGTCTTTTATTTGATCAAAGGGAATTTTTTTTAATTCATCCTTTTGTTGAATGATTATTTTATCAGGCTCTCTTTTTCCATTAATTTGCTACCTCAGAGTTTATAAACAAAAATTAATTATAGAAATTCATTGTAAGGTAATAAACTTACCACATTAATATTTTCTTTTAATGAATCAAGTTTGTTTTGTTCAAACGTATCACCTCTTCAGCTGTATCAGGGATACACTGAGAAAGTCTTATTTCATCAAGTTCTGTCATATTGATCATAGTCAAACACATATGAGGGAATAGCTGGCCAACATTGTGTCTCATCTATTTTTTGTGTTCTTACCATTTTTATCTCCCATCAAGAAATTATCTGATGCGAATGAGTCATACAAGAGGTCACAGAAGACCAAAATCTATCAGGTTATAAGATTAGAAAAATCTCAGAGAGAGTAGAAATAAATGAATAACTGTCATTTTTGTTTTGTCTTTATTTTTTTTCATAATGACTAAAGGTTGAGGAGAATACCACCTGGGCTTCCGGGCTTCATGCATAGCAAAGTTTTAGCCTTTTTGCTTAAAACAAAATAGGTCTAGCTTAGGTTAGAGAGTTACTTCCTGGCTGAAAGGACTCATCAGTGTGGTCCCCTCAAATCTGACTAATCAGTTCAAAGAAATACTTCAGTAATATGTTCAGATCATAAAATGTCTTCACCTCATAATGAATGTTTGGGGAATAATTACATTGTAAATTTTAACTTAATTAAAATCATATTTTTCTTTTTAAAAATATTTTATTTATTTATTCATGAGAGACACACACAGAGAGAGGCAGAGACATAGGCAGAGGGAGAAGCAGCCTCCATACAGGGAGCCCAATGTGGGACTCGATCCTAGGACCCCAGGATCACAACCTGAGCGAAAGGCAGACGCTCAACCACTGAGCCACACAGGCGTCCCTCCTATTTTTCTAAAAAGGGTTCACAATTACTTTACTATGATAGGTTTGGTGAATTTTGTTATGAAATATTTTATGTAATGCTCTGGTGGCTACATACTTTCAGTGACTTCTCAATAGGAGTTGAGTTCTCTTCTGTTAGGACTTGTTAGAGATGCAAATTCTTGCTTCAAATTGTCTCACTCTATACCTTGTTCCAGACCTAATATATCAGAAACTTGGAGCATAGCCCAACATATCTTTTAACAAGCCTTTCCGGTGATTCTGAGCAAGCCAAAGTTTGAGAACCACTGCTATATATAATCTTACTTTGTTTTCAACAGTTTTGAGACTGTCATAAAATGAAGCATCATGGGAAATGTCTACTATTTATATATTGATTTTATTCAAATATTAGCCTGTGAGTTTATTTAACTGATGACCTATACAAAACTCTTTGCATCAAAAAACAACAACAACAACAACAACAAAAACCTCTTTGCATCAAATCAATTTAAAAATATGGTTGAAATAGACCTTCACACAGATGAAACTATCTGGTATCAAATGTAGTACAGACACCTAAGGATATAGCAAATACCACATCTTGTAAGATAAGTTTAGATAGTTGTTTCTGAAAAATTTAAGCAAAAGAATGAGCCAATAAACATATTTCTCTCCTAAAATTAATTCCTTTCTTTAATTTGCTTATCAACCTCTATTGAATGCACTTAAATATTGAGCTAGAAATAGCTGTAATAGTGAAAATTGTTCAATTTAAAAGGCATGTATTTGTTATTACACACACACACACACACACCCTAAATGAGAAAACATTTTTAAAAATGCTGCCCAGTGAAGGTGATAAAGCTAAATCATTCTATACAATTTTTATCTTAAGATAATATCTTATGTCAAAGATACCTTAACAAGTTATTGATCTTTGCTTTGCCTGTCACACATAGTTTACATTTATTCCTTTATTTAGAAAACAAGAATCTCAAAGAATCCAATTCAATATACTGTGATAAAATGGTAACGTTAGTACAGCTGATTCCAATACTTAGCAGCTTTCAATATACTGAAAAGTGATAGCAATAGAAATTGGAGCTGTGATCATTCCATCAGAGTCTCCCCTTAGTTACAGGGCTTGGGCATGAGCCTACAGAGACAGTAAGAGTCAAGTCATGTTTGAGGCTTCAGGTTAAGCCAGGTTTGAGGTTCAAGAATTCATAGATGTGAATCACTCATGGCAGCTGCTGAATCATTTCAGAAGCACTAAATACTATTCCAGTTTTCTATTTGAATGTGCCTCTGTATTCCTGTCTGTATAAATAACACGGGCAGTATAGGATGATCACTTCTGCTTTGCTGCAAGATAGAATTTTCATTAGCAATATACATTTGGGTTTTCCTTTTTATTCCATCACTCCACTCATTTTGGAGGATATTTGTTTGGAAGCTTACATTACAGGAACCTGGAGACATGCTGTGTTTTCCAAGGGCCAGAATCCTTAGAGCATGACCCAGAGTTAGGGCTGTTCATGCATATAACAAGGTGGCAGAGAGGATGTAGTACAAACAGAAGACAGAGGAAAGGAGTCCATTTTCAATCAGATAAACTTAGAATCTTTGTTCTGACACTCATTTCCTCTATTTTGTGGGACTATTAAGTTAACCTCTTAGTTTCATCATCTATAACTTAACCGCATAATACTCATTTTAAATAGTTACTTGAGATTTAATGTTCTTGTTGGTTTCCATCCTCACTCATTACCTCCTGTAGTGAGTTTATGCGGTTGTCAATAAAAGCAGTTTACTTGCAAGGCAATGATCAGTCCATTTTCATTAGTCATTGTTTTCCCTGGGACAATGATTTTAATTTCTCACTCTCATACTTTAGTGGTGCTTGCCTTCTGCAGTCTTAATAAGTTTTTGCTGTGTTCTGTAATGCTATTCTCATGAAACAAAGGCTAACTTTTACCACTCTACTATTAAATATTTAATAATGTTTGAACACTAACTTCTTAAGGATGTTTTAAATATTTCTGTAATACACCGGTACAAATCATAGAGGTTTAGACTTCCTCTGGATACTGAGAAAAACAAGGAATTAAATCAACTCCAAGCTAAATAAAGTTACAAGGGAGATTTCATATGGTAAGGAGGGCAAACAATATATTTTCATCTATTTCCCTGGAGTAAGAAACTTTATCTGCTAATTGCTAGTTAATGACCATGAAGTGCATTAAAAATATGTAAGAGCCATATATAATGATTGAAACTTTATGACTCCTTCAAATACTATGATCATTTAACAACAGTTGAAAACTCTCTATGCTAATTGCTTCCCTTACTCATTTGTACTGCAGGGTGACCGCTCCTATTTGAAAAGAAAAAGAAAATTAACATTCTTCTAGCCCTCTTCTTATCCCTAGTGAAGGCCCTCTGGTTTTCATGTTTGACTTTAGCTTAAATATTTCTTTAACTACCACACTTTTTTCTATTCCTTAAAGTGTGATGTATAAATAATGGCACTACATGGATTCTTTCTTCAGTCCCTTGTTTCAAAATTAACATCATCTAAATGTTGTCAAATGCTTAAGTCTCTAAAATCCCAATCCTGTATTTTTATTTTTAACCTTCTGTACTCTCGATTCTGGCCAATTGCCACATTTCCTATCTTCTCTCCCTCTAAAGGCACAAGTTCAATTCTCCTGTGTGTGGCTTGGCAGTACATTTCGTGTGCATTCTCCAAAGACTGCCATAGCAACATAAAAGGATAACTTATACGCTTATATAAACTTCCGTGGATTGGAAAAATAAATGCTTGGCATGACATCAATAGTTTGTCTCTATCTGTTAGTCCTCCACTCTGGAATAATATGAAAATTATGGATAGGTTGTCTCTTTTATCTTTTTTTCATGTATGGGAGTCCAAATTAGCTTCTATGATTCATGCTGACCTTCTAACATCACTTTGTAGTCATGGTCCCTTGGTGCTCCATTCTGTGGCTGAACCAAGCAGCAATCAATTTATTACTGAGAACACAACTTAGAAATGAAGAAAAGAGTGTGCTAACAGGATGTAAATGGTTGACTGTCATCTGGATTCATCTCTTTAGAATCTGAACAATAAACATATAGTATATTGAACTATACAATGATTTATAACTAGTTCTAGGCTTATGGCCCTGGAATAAAATTATCTATGTTCCACATTATCTATGTTCCACAGTCTCTGAGCTACCATTGTTTCATTTAATCTATTCATCATTACCACAGGAATTTATTAAGGACTATATATTATGCACATTTAAGCTTCCTTTAAAAGTAATTCAACACTGGAATTTATTTTTCATAAATTTCATAATTCTATAGTGTTACTTTGGTACTTAAAACTAACATTTTTAACTGCTCTGTGTAAAATCAAATGGCAAAATAAATATGGATTTACTATGTAAGGAACCTATAACTGGATGCCTTGGCATTGAAAAAATATTAGATTATCACTCAGCATAATTCCAGTAATTGACTTCAATCATGATAAATTTTTGTTTGAAATGAGAAAATCTGACAATCTCATGAGCCATGGTAGCCAGAGATCTAAAGTACACCTGGGGTATGCCTGGGTGCTTTAGTCAGTTAAGTGTCCAACTCTGGGTTTTGGCTCATATCATGATCTCATAAGCTGTGAAATAAGCCTCTAGTGGGGCTCCGTGCTCAGTGGGGAGTCTGCTTAAAGGTTCTCTCTCCCTTTCTCACTCCCTCTGTCCCTACCCCTGCTCACTTTCTGTCTCTCTCTCTCTCAAAAAAAAAAAAAAAAAAATCTTAAAATACACCCGAATTCTGAGATCACAGCCCATGAGGAAAGAAGACATCTTTCACTTCCAAACAGTAAGAGACTTCTGTCATTTTCGTTGCTTTAACTGTGCTAAAGAAGCAGCCCACCACCTCTTTGCACCCTGGAACCTTCAAAGCAGTGTTTCATTTTCTTGAAATCTGCTCCATAGGTCTTATGTACCTCGTTTGACCACATCTTATTCCTACTTAGCTTTCTCAAGTAAAATGCCATTCCCACAATGTGGTATTTCCTGACCCCAGACCACCATAGGCACACTCATAGCACTCCAGTCCTCCTCCTTCATGACCCCATCCATTTGTGACTACTCAATCGATAGCAATCATACCTGCCAGGAAGATGCCTGAAGGTAGAGATGGTATTTAATCCTAACACATAGAAACTCAATAGATGTTTTCAGAAGAAATGAAGAATAAATACATATTAAAGACTTTATCATTTAAGGTATATGAAAACATTGGAGGTTTCAATTAGCTTGAAAATACAAGTTTATAATAACTTAGCTTATGACAAAGTAGCCCAAAATCAAAAGGAAGAATGAACTAGTAAATGTTTAAGGCAAACTGGTTTGTCAAAAAGATGAAACTTACTTTTGACTCTAGATGGATTAAAAACATAAATGTGACAAATATTACCATGCAGGTAGTGTGACTTGAAGAATATCATTATGTTCCACACGGGACTGCCTAAACAAGATAAAAAAAAAAAAAAAAAAAAAAAAAAACAGCACCCTACAACATAAAGCTAACAATTAACGGATTTGATTATATCAAAACTAAAGAGTTCTGTTTAAAAGGATAGTATAGACAAGGTTAAAAGATCAAGAGCTGCTTCAAAGATGACATGTGCACACTTGCAAGGTAAAGTAATGTCTAACATTCAGAACATAGGAAAAAAAATAGTCCTGGAAGTTAGCAAGAAAAGAGACAAAACCTAAATTTATGAATGGGCAAACTCCAAATGATTCAAAATAATATAAAAGGTCATTGCTACAAATTTTCAATCAACAAATGCTTGCTAAAACATACAGATTCCAACCCATACTCTTCCGATTGTAAAAAAAAAAGATGGGTCAAGTATTGCTAGAAATGTGGGCAAGTAGAGGCCATAGACTGCTGGTAACCATGGGAATGGTATAGCCATTTTATACAGCAAACTGGTAATGCTTTGTCAAATTATTTTTCCGAACCTTTAACTTCTCTTGGTAGAATTATAAACCCATAACTTTGCCCACTGGTTTTGCATTGATTTTCACGCAATGGGAAAAGCCTATATGATTCACTATTAATTAAAGGCTTGATCATGTGACTTCATTTAGCCAATGTGAGTGGACTAGTTACAAGCAGAGGTTTAGAAAGGGTTGTATAGCTCATGTAATCAGCCAGGAGAAGAACTTGCCCCCTGTAGCCACAGCACCTCCAGCCTAATGGCCTCCATGAGAGAACAGCAAACATACTGGAACCCAACATACAGCCTAAATGCTGGGGGTTCACATGGACTCTTCTCTTCATTCACCAATCCCCAAGTTAGGCACATTCTTCCTTGATAAGACCTGGGATAACTGTTACTTTTTCTCTATTATCATGAATGATAGTTTAGGTTTGTACCTATTACATTACTATAATAGCATCTTTACTAATAATCTCATCTCCCATCTGTTTCCCCTTCCCCACACTCCATCCCAAACAATTCAACCTGAAATCTTCTCCTGTCATTATTTTTTTAATGTAGATTTGATCATGGCATGGCATTTTCCTGCTTAAGATCCTTCAAAGGATTCTTGTAATCCCTGCAATAAAATAAAACTCACCTCCTCAATATATGGTGCCCATTAGGTGGACAGCTCTAGCCATTTCTCTACCTCTCTCCCACTGCCTAGCCACATGCACCCTTGACTTCTGTGCTGGATGCCTTCTGCTATTACTCAGAATTATTCCCACACTTGTAATTAACCCTTCCTCTATAACTCACGGGCTAGAGACCACATTTCTCAGACACCATTGCCAGCAGTATTCCAATTTAGAAATTGTCAGTGTAGGGCATTGGTAAAAGATTGGGATGATGAAATAGAAGCAGAAAGCACCAGTGTTCCTCTGACATCAGCTGTTAGGTGTGTGACACTCAGCAGACAACATATAGAAATTTAAGAGTGACTAAAACAGATACAAATTTAATAGTGACAATGACGATGTCTCCTGTACACTGTCTCCTACTGCAGTGGCTGCATTCACTTGAAATCACTGGACTTAGTTTCTTGCAAATATTATGACATCCCAATTTTCTAAAATCACTAGAAGTCTTTTTTGTCCTCTTGGAAGCTCACTCAGCCCAAAAGTCTTGCAATTACCTAATCTTTACATTAAATATTTTAGCTGAAAACTCTAGTGTGTTTTCCGTTTCTATGTTTTATGACAGAAGCAATCTACAAATGAGTCAGGTGATCTCATCTCATACATTTCTGATTTTTGTCTCTGATTTTCTTTACCTCAGGTCCCCTACCATTACTGCATTGCTTAGTTTCTACTTATGTTTCAAAACTCAACTGGAAAGCCACTTTCCTTGGGAGACTTCTGAACAATCTCTTATATATCTGATGAAGATATTCCCATTTCAACCTGATTTTATCTCTCATCATATGGAATTTTAGTTGTTTCTTAATTTGTGTCTACTCTACTTTTTTCTAAGCATCTGAAGAGCAGATACCATGCCAAATGCAATAAATAATAATAGGTACATATTTGGTGATTAAAAGACAGTTCACAAAAAAAAATAAAAAATAAAAAATAAAAAATAAAAAATAAATAAAAGACAGTTCACAATGGAGGAATATCAACACATAACATGAGTCTTTCAAATTATGTCACAGAAATAGGACTGACTCAAAGGTCTCAGACAAAATAAGAGACAACCCAGCATAATGTTTTATATTATTTAAGTTGAAGTTACATACACCTGAAGATTGAAACACAGCTCTGCCACTTGTTGTCTGTGTTATGAATGAAAAATTACTTTACCCTGCTTTGTGGCTGTTTTCACAACTATAACACAACTATAACAATAACCACTAAATTATAGGATTTCCAAGAGAATTAAAAGATATATTTAACATAGTGTTTGCACAAAGCAAGTAATAATAGGGCTATTATTGCTGTTATTATCATCATTACTCTAGTTCCAGGAATCACTATTCAAATTTGGAAGCAAACACATTTTTAGATGAACTGCTAGATATCTTCAGCTCTCACTACATGCTATTTATAATTCAGGAATCAAAGACAATTCAACAATGTTCTTTGCAATCAAAACAGAGCATCTGAACTCATTATTTGGCTTTTGAAATAAAATAGATTTGGATTATGATGGATACATGTATATAAAAATACACATTTTCTGCAATTAAGAGTTAGAAAAAAATAGTAATGACTTGATATTAGGATTTATTCAAGTCATCAGTACCAAGCCTACCCCTTCTGGAATGAAATACACCTTACAAGTCATGTATTGATATCTTGGAAAAAGAAATTAATTTAGACCCACATGAGATTTCAGAAAAACAGAACATAAGTCTTCCACTCTTCACCAACACACAAGTATCTGTTTCTCTTATGCTTATTATAGTCCAATATGGTAGATTATAGCATCTAGATTATAATTACATAAATAGCATCCATATTAACATATAATCATTTCTATTGCATATAGATTCGTAATAAATGCTATGTATAATTATGTGGATGGCATTCAAATTTTAGGTAAGGGCAGTGTGAAATTTAAGCATTTTTATAGATGTCACACTTTTTTTCTAAGAGAAAATGCCATTTGCTCTCAAGCAAAGAAGTTACCCAATTTTGTGAAATACAGAGTATGAGTATTTTTTTTCAAGCACAATAGTATGTTTGAGATTCTTTGTGTAACAAAATGGTTTTCAAAATACTTCACGATTTTTTTTCTTTTTGTGAATCGTAGAGAACCATTTCTGAAGCATTTAATCTAAATGTCTTTACAAAGGAAAACTTCCATATGTTTTAGAAAAACAAGTCAAACTATGTAGAGACAAGATGCTTATTTTTTTTAGATTTTATTTATTAAAATAAAATAGTGACAGAGAAATAAAATAGTGAGAGAGAGAGAAAGAGATAGCATGTGGGGCATGGGGAGACAGGAAGGAGGGAGAGGGAGAAAGGGAGGGAGAGGGAAAGAAGAACAGAGAGAGAATTTGAGGCAGACTCCAGGCTGAGTGTGGAGCCCCATGCACACTGGATCCCACAACCCTGAGATCATGACCTGAGCTGAAACCAAGAGTCTGACGTCTAACTGACTGAACCACCCAGGTGCCCTGAGAAAAGATGTTTATAATAACCATGTCTGTACATTTATCATCCTTTTCTATTTCTAAGGGCTAAAATTGCCAATAAAGGCATTTATATAGTGGTTTTTCTGAAGGTGCTGGGCTGAATATGTGTGTGTGTGTGTCTTTGTCTTGAAGCTATGTGATTTTTTGTACATATCATGCTTGTTACAAGAATCATATTTTGTAGCACTTGTCTTTGATATGCTAGATCTGAGGTAGCACAGTCCATGATTCTCTAGAATAGATCTTCAACAATGAGGATAACATTGTTAATGCATTCAGTAGATATTATGTTTCACATATGTTACATAATTGAATCTTCACAACAAAACCATTAAGAAGGTATTATCCTCATTTAATAGATGAGTTAACTGGCTTATAGAGGGTGTTAAATTCTTTGATATCATAGAAGAGAGTTGCACTATTGACCCAGTCTGTCTGACACTGGGATTTAATTATGATGGATATACACTAACCACTGAATAATACTTTTTCAAAGTGTAATGTGTAGCTATAGTTGGCTCCAACCAGCTCAGGAGGGCTGATTGTGTGCATGACTTTTCAGCAATCTGTTCAGTGATGTCATGTGGATATCATGAAATAGGCCGTGGTAAGACTACTTTATCATGGATATAGGTAAATCAGAGCTTTTATACTTCAGAGAACCAGTTTACCTGCATACCACTGGCAATGAATATACTGTAATTATGCCATTAAATGGCCAAAAATATGAATTCATTCTTTATTATATAACAAAAATTCATTTTGCCTATAACTATTGGCTTTGCTAAATCTAGAGCCCCCACTGTGGTTTTTGTCAGGCCAACAAGTTGCTTTCTTTGGTGTTCCCGTGTTCAGCTTCCTGGACAAGAGATCTTTTCCCATAAGCCACCTTCATTCTTCTTGTAGAGCAGAGCTTTGTTTCCAGGAAACAGTGCACTGGTTGGAGATGGGTGTTTTTTTTAAAAACATCAAGGTAGATCTAATATGTTGCACAAAGTGGAGCGGCTCAGCCAGAGGTGAAGTGGAAAGATTCTCTAGTATTTGCTGATCATCTTGTTGCAGCCAGAAATCCACAGTTTTTTAAAGTCACTTAAATTAGGTGTTCATAATTGTAGAGTCTTAAAAGTATATTTACTAAGGATTCTAAATCAGTATTCTTCTATAAATTTTAATTGCTATAAAATCATTAGCAAGTGTGTGACTCTCATTGTGGATAACTGGATGAATGGATAGCTAGATACCATACTCTGGAAATTTTAGGACTTCCTCCTAAGGGTGCACTGTAACTGTAATCTTGAGGTGTTTATTAAAATGTTCCTTTTGCTTTTTAAATGATAATTACCATTGGTTAAATATAATTCTTAAAACTTTAGTGCCTTTATGGTTTTTGCTGATTATGTGATGTATAATAACTCATGTTTTTATGAATGATGTGCTGGGCCTATACTTTAACAATTAATAGATTTTAGTGTATATGTGAATTGCAGTTCAAATATGAATCTTATATATTTCTAAGTCATTGTAAACCAATCTTCCTATCCAACTGTACTATATAAAACATTATTATGACTGATTTCTTTCTCTATTAGACAATGTAAAAAGAGTGGTCTCTGTTCTAAAAGATCTTTTTGCCTCCCCTGAGAGAATGAGTTAAAGTAGCTTCAGGCATATGTGAGAGAGGATCACTGTAACATCCTGATGGTTCAGTGTTTAAACGATAATGACAGTAAAGGGAATATATCTGGATTTATGCAGATAAGGAAAAATCCCAAGAGAGTTACTCAATTTTAATCATTTTGAGTAATATAAAAATGCTGCCAAGTTTTGATTTCTTTACAAAAAAAATTATATTTACAAAGTTTATATCTGTTCCCTCAGTGTGTGGGAGGAAACTGAACTGGAAAATTTGAAAGTGAAAAAGGATACTGGTCTAACCTAGAAAGAAAAGCCAACTGAGGTGAAATATTAAGTGATGTTTAGGACAAGGTGTTGAATTATGGTAGATTTTTAACATAAGTTTTACTTATTTTTTTCTTTGAATGCAAAAATTTTTTTACAGGCAGTTATCTCATTCATGGTGATATCTTCAGATAAACTTATCACCATAAAGTGTTCTAACAGTTCTATGGAAGGCTGAATAATGTTCTCCCAAAGATGCCCATGTCCAAATACCCAACATCTGTAAATGTGTTAGGTTACATGACAATGGGGAATTAAGGCAGCCAATAGATTTACAGTGGGTAACTAGCTAACCTTAAAATGAGATCATTCTAGATTATACTGATGGATCTAATATAATCACAAGGGTCCTTCAATGTGGAAGAGGGAGACAATGGTGTTCTCCAAGATAGAGTCATATCACTGGACTTTGCTAGCTTTGGAGACAGAGGATCGGGGCCATGTGCAAAGGAATGCGGGTTGCCTCTTGAGCCTGGAAAAGAATTGGATTTTCCCCTACCGCCTCCAGAAAGGAGTTTTGCCCTGTTCACAATTTGATTTTTGCCCAGTGAAACTCATTTTGAACTTCTAATCCCCAGAATTGCAAGATAATAATTTAGTCCTTTTTTAAGTCACTACGTTTGTGGTCATTTGCTAAAGTAACAGTGGGAAAGTAGGATGCTAGCACAAGGAAACATTCTGAAACGCTAGCTTGTCTTTCGTGACTTAATATGAAGACAGAGCTTCTTCAAAGAGGAAAAAAGCAGGAACCCAATTAAAAATACAGGGTTGGAGTGATAAGCAAGGCTGAACTGGTGCTAAGCCCCTTGGAGAAAAGGTCCCCAGATTCTTTCTGAGGGATGGTCAGCTCCAAAGTGAGAAACAGACCTTCGCATGTCAGCATATAAACCATATGGCCCAACGTGTGTGTTCCAACTTGAATAATATATAGACTCAGGGCACTTGGGTTGGCATCACAAAAATGGTTTCTATATTCAAAATAGACTCAATCTTTACTAACTGGATATATGCCAGCCCTTCTTTTAATATATAGAACTGCTTAGGAAAAGATTTTGTGTTTTGTGGTAGAGAGAAAGTAATAAAATATCAGCTATTAATATATGCCTGGTTTCTTAAATTTAATGACTAGAAAGCAGCTACTATGGGTTGAGTAATTCTTGTCAGCTGATTTGTTTATTGGTTTTGTCAAAATACTGATAAATGAAACAGAGCAAATGCAGTAAGTTTTCTCTGAAATCCTGTGGCTCTGACAGATTTGATGGATTTATAATTTTTGTGGTAAATCCTAAATGACCAAGCAATTAAAGCTATTCTGAAAAGATTCAAAACATTACAAGACTGGTTGAATTTCCTCAATTCATTCTAATTATTCATAAATTCAGTACACACACACACACACACACACACACACAAGAAAGTCAATAATAAGTTATTTGACATCCATTCAGTATTCTTGTAGAGTAGAATAACCCCCTGAAGATCTCTGTGTTGTAATTTCTGGAACTTCTGAATATATCATCTTAAACAACAAAAACAGTTTTGCATACGTAACTAAGGTTACAGACTTCCAATAGGGAGACTCTCATGGGTAATCACAGAAGCCCTTAAAAAGAGAGGACTTTCTCTGGCTCAAGTCAGAGAAATGCAGCAAAGGAGAATTAGTGAGTTGTGAAGCATGAAAAGGTCCTGTCCTCCACTCCTGGAGGGAGCCGCTCCAAAATGAGTGGGGGGCAGTTTTTAGGAACAGACTAGCTTCTAGTGGGCAGCTATCAAGCATCATGGACCTCAGCAATGAATGAATCCTACAGAGCCTGTATGAACTAGTTAGCAGATTCTTTCCCACACATGCAAGGGAGGATGCTGGTCCTGGGGAGACCTTGATTTCAGGCTTGTGAGATACAAAACAGAGGACCCACCCAAGCTTACCAGGCTTCTGACCTACACAAGCTGTGAGGTAATATATTAGTGTTGTTTTCAAGCCTCGTCTTATGGGAAGTTGTTACAGCAGTGAAAGACAAAAAACAAAAACAAACAAACAAACAAAAACCCACCTTGCTTCAGGAAGCAGGCATTTTTGGGGGTCACCAGGACTCAGCAAAGTGCCTGGCCCCAGCATGAATCAGATGTCCTGGCTGGGGGGAAGGCTGGGAGTGATGGAGAGCAAGAGGATTATTGCTGCACTTATTTTCTTCTCAACTGGAGCATTGCCTCTGAATTCTCAGTCCCATTATAATAACTACAAAGCTAAAAATAAAATCAACTCAAAACTTCAGTTCAGTGTGGAATAGTGCCCTGTGTTTTTGATTCATCTATCATGCTACTATGCCACCTGGCTCATCCTGAACCCGGGCTGCAACGTGTAACTTTGATTTCACAATATTCTATTGCCATGAAATGTGTTAGAGGACATGTTGCAAAATCACTCTTTTGAACACCGCCAGTTTCTGACAATTTGTGTTCCAACTCAGACCTCACTGCTGAATTGCTCCCTTTGCAGGACTTTTCCTGAGATGTTAAATGATTTGTCTTTCATTTGAATAAACACTTTTTTGCGTGCAACTCGATTATAATGTTTCTTGTCAGATATCTGTAAAAAGACTTATTCGTTTACTTTTTTAAAAAAGATGTGTTATATCTGAAACATGTACAAGAGTATCACTAGCTTGCTAAATTCTGTGAAAAACACTGCTTCATTTGTCTTTTTGCTTCTAATTATTTCCTCTGAGTTTTCCATATTGCTTCACATATATTCCTCCCTGGTTTTCTCCCTCTGCCATGTTGCAGTTAGTGCACTCATGTAAATGAAATGGTTGCCTGTTCTTGGTATTAAATGGTACCCTCTCCTAAGAATTTAAAGGCCTCTGAGTAGCATATCAGAAAGGTTAACAGCAAATGAAATGATGCATTTCGGTGACACTGTGGACTTCATTAAAATTTAGTATTCGTTATTGGTCTTTTCTAAGATTACAAGTTCCATTGAATCATTTGATTCTGCCCATGGAGTTTCACTAATAATTCAAAAACTTTGTTTCAAATATCTCTTGTCAGCATCTTTAAGCATCATGCTAATAATGATCCAGTACCACCCAAATATCAAAGAAAAGAACCTCTGACAGAGGAAGGGCTTATCCTTCCTCAGGACGAATCTGTCTCCTTTCAGCATGGCTTTCTGACTGGATGAGTGGTCTCCATCTATATCCAGGAAACCTGCACTCTGAGTATGTTTTCTCTACTAATAAGTCTTTAAGTACTTATATGATGTAGTGTTTATGTCATGGTCCATAAATATTATTTATCAAAAAATTGAAGTATAGAAAAATAAAAATGAACAATAAAAACATAGAAAAATAAAAATGAACAATAAAAACAATGGATCATCCCTTTGCCTAGAGATAATTACCACCATCATTTCAGTATATTTGTCTCCAGTGATCATACAAAACTAAAATTTTACTATGTATATAGATTTTCAATCTCTTCATTTATTTTGCCTTATACAATGCATGTTTTCTATTTTCAGTAGTTAACATTAAAATTTAAATGTGAATTGGCTCTCATATGGATGTAATACAATTTATTTAGCCATTACTCAATTCAGTTGTCAAAGTTGTGCAATTGTAAATAACATTGAAGTCTAGGATGCTTGTACAAAATTTTTTCCTACCCTTGAGAGGTTGCTAGATAGCTATAAAGCCTTTGAAAGTTCATGATACATACAAGTAATTGTTTCCCAACTCCAGGAGATAGTGTTCCATTGCTGCCTCTCCATGATTTAATACTATCTTCCAATCCTGCTAATTATAGAGGTAAAGAATAGCATTTCATTATTTTCATTTGCATTGCTTTGATTTCTAGTAAGACCATATGTTTTCAATCTCTGATTCATTATCTTTAAAAGAGTTGATAATATCTCTCTTGTTTACCTGACAGATTTATTTAAATGCTTAAATTAATCTTCTCTATTATAAGCCTTCATGATATCATGTGCCTCTCCAGCATGGTAATATTTGCAAATATTACTACAGTACAGTATTTCACTGGTGCATTCACTTAATGTCTGTCTTTCACACTAAGCTATATCCCTATATGCTTTGAAGCATGGACCATGATAGTTTTTGCCCCACTCAGAGTCGGTCTAAGTTTTATGGGTTCCCCAAGCAGAATGAGCTTGGAATCTCACAGAGGCTTAATAACCCTTAATAAAAACTCAGTGGAAGAGGTAAAGCAACCATGAGACCACACATGTCCTCATAGGCAGAGGAAAGACCGTGGATTTTGTTTAAGAAACCCATTGAGTGAGTGATGCTAAGCATCACCTTACATCTTTATTTCTACTACAAAATAAACTGTTAACAAATATAGTAGTATTTGAAGAACATATGTCTTCATCCTCAAAATAAGTCACAGACATTTTCACAGGATACAGACGGACAATTGGTATCTAAGCAATAATAGGTGAGTGAACTTTATATATGATATTAAAAGTACAAGATGCTCACAGATACAGAAAAAAGCATTCGACGGAGTATAAAATCCATTCATGATAAAAAAAAAATAAACCTTCAACTAAGCAAGTCTAGAGGCAACATACCTCAACATAATAAAGGTCATATGTGCAAAGACTCAGTGAACATCATTCTTAATGGGGAAAACTGAGAGCTTTCCCCCTAAGGTTAGGAACAAGACAAGGATGTCTAGTCTTACCACTTTTATTGCAGTCCTAGCCACAGCAATGAGACAACAAAAAGAAATAAAAGACATCCAGACTGATGAGGAAGAAGTAAAGCTTTGACTATTTGCACATGACATGATACAACATAGAGAAAACCCTAAAAGACTCGACCAAAAAACTACTAGAATTGCTAAATGAAGTCAATAAAGTCTCAGGATACACAAATCAATGTTCAAAAATCTGCTATACTCCTTTACAAAAATAATGAAGCAATGGATATTAAGAGAACAATCCAATTTAAAATTGCACAAAAATAATAAATATCTAGGAATAAACTTAAAGTAAAAGACCTGTACTCTGAAAACTATAAAACTATATGTTTTAAATATAAATGTTTAAATACTATATATGTATATATGAAAAAAATTGAAAGGCATTCCATGCTCATGGATCAGAACAAATATTGTGGAAATGTCTGTACTATGCAATGTAATCTACAGATTTAATGCAAGCCCTCTCAAAATACCAACAATATTTTTCACAAGACTAGAACAAACAGCCCTAAAATTTGTATGGAACCACAAAAGATGCTGAATAGTCAAAGTAATCTTGGAAAACAAAAACAAAACTGGAAGTATCACAATTCTAGATATCAAGATATACCACAAAGCTGTAAGTAATCAAAACAGTATGGTATTGGCACAAAGACAGACACATAGATAAATGGAACAGCATATAAAACCCAGAAATAAGCCCACAATTCTATGGTCAATTAATCTTTGACAAAGGAGGAAGGAGTATACAATGGGGAAATGCTGGTCTCTTCAACAAACGGTGTTGGGGAAAATGGACTGCAACATGCAAAAGACTGAAATTGGACCATTTTATTTCATGATACACAAAAATGAACTCAAAATGAATTAAAGATCTAAATGTTAGACTTGAAACCATAAAAATCTTAGAAGAGAACATAAGCAGTAATTTCTCTGTCATCAGCTGTAGCAACACTTTTCTAGATATGTCCCCTTAGGCAAGCAGAACAAAAGTGAAAATAAACTACTGGGACTACGTCAAAATTAAAGCTTCTGCACAGCAAAGAAAACAATCAACAAAACTAAAAGGTGGCCTACTGAATGGGGTAAGGTATTTGCAAAAGACATATCCCATAAAGTGTTGATAGCTAAACTATATAAAGAATTGTTACCACTCAACACCTCAAAACCAAATAATCCTATTAAAAATGGGTAGAAGAGGGATCCCTGGGTGGCGCAGCGGTTTAGCGCCTGCCTTTGGCCCAGGGCGCGATCCTGGAGACCCGGGATCAAATCCCACGTCGGGCTTCCGGGGCATGGAGCCTGCTTCTCCCTCTGCCTATGTCTCTGCCTCTCTCTCTCTCTCTCTCTGTGTGACTATCATGAAAATTTAAAAAAAAAAAAATGGGTAGAAGACATGAATAGACATTTCTCCAAAGAAGACATCCCACAGTCACCTGACATGAAAAGATGTTCAACATTGCTCACCATCAGGGAAATACAAACTAGACAGTACTCCACACCTGTCAGAATCTGTCAGAATCAGAATGGCTAAAAAAAAAAAAAAAAAAAAAAAAAAAAGTGTTGGCAAGGATGTGGGGAAAAAGGAAACTTTGTGCACTGTTGGGCATGTAAATTGGTGCAGCCACCATGGGAGACAGTATGGAGTTTCCTCAAAATTTAAAAAAAAATAGAATTACCCTACAATACAATAATTGTATTACTGGGTATTTACCCAGAAAATATTAAAATGTTAATTCAAAGGGACACATGCATCCTTTGTTTAATGCAGCATTATTTACAATATCCTAATTATGAAAGGAGCCCAAGTGTCCATTGACAGATGAATGGATAAAGAATATGTGATGTGTGTATATATCACACAATGGAATATTATTGAACCAAAAAGAAAGGAATGAAATATTGCCATTTGCAATAACATAGATTGATGGAGAGTATTATGCTAAGTGAAATACGTCAGTCAGATAAAGATAAATAGCATATGATTTCACTCATATGTGTAATTTAAGAAGCAAAACAAAATAAAGGGGAAAAAAAGAAAGACAAACCAAGAAACATACTCTTGACTATAGAGAACTGATGGTCGCCAGAGAAGGAGGGGTGATAGGTGAAATAGGTGATGGGAATTAGAGCACAGTTATCACGATGAGCACTGAGTAATGAATGGAAGTGTTGAGTCACTATATTGTACACCTAAAACTCATATAACACTGTATGTTAACTATAATGGAATTAAAATAAAAAGCTTACTTTAAAAAAGTGCAAGAGAAAAAAAAAGTGCAAGAGGCTCAAAATACTCAAAATTTAAAGATCAGGTAAAGGAAAACCTGAATTATGTAGTTTCGTGGAAGCCAAAAAGGCAGTGACAGCCAAGTCCGAAGAAGCCGAGTGGCCAGGTCAGATGACAGAAAGGAACCATGACTGGATTTAGCCACATGCAGAGTATGGACGGCATATTTTAGGGTGATGCTAGGGTGATTTGAGTGCGATGCTAGGAAATCTATAAACATTGGAGGGGGTCAAAGGACAAATTGTACTGGACAATGTAAACTTTAAAATCAGAGAAACTTGGGGCACCTGAGTGGCTCAGTTGTTTAACCATCTGCCTTTGGCTCAGGTCATGATCCTTGGGCCCTGAGATCGAGCCCCACATGGGGCTCTCTGCTCAGTGGGGAGCCTGCTTCTCCATCTCTACGCTGCTTATGTGCACGCGTGCTCTCTCTCTCTCTCTCTCAAATAAATACAATTTAAATTCTTTTTAATATATTTGAGTTGCAAAAGATACCATTAGATTTTGATGAGGAAAGAGAGTGGTCACTGTACTTGTAAGTATATATGAGCTCAAGGTGCTTTTTATTTAGTGTTGACATAACATTGGGTGATGTTACTAAGGCTTCCTACGTGCCAGATGCTGCGCTAAGCACACATGCGCTGTCCATGCAGTGACACATACAAACGTTACAACAACCCTGGGAGTTAGATGCTGCTATTCCTATTTTATATTTGAGGAAACTGAGGCTGAGTGAGTTTGTCACTTGTCCCCAGGCACAGGACACAAGAGGATAAATTAGATTTCGAGAGACTCTTTTAGATTAAAAGGCTCTTTCTCTGCAGAAACAGAGTGGAGAACAAGTTGGGTCTAGAGGCAAGTATGGACTAAGAAATATTTTTATTTTTGTTCACATAATTATCACTTCTCTATGCGGGACAGCAGTTTCCTTACTGTAGTGTCACATGAACTGTTCAAGTCTTGGGCATTCCAACCTCTGCAACTCTGCTGACGAATTTCCTGATCTGCTTTAAAATCTGAGCCACTTTCTAGACTTGTTCTCATACTCCAAAGAGGCTTGGACAACCAGGCTCAGGAGACTCTCTCTGCTGGGAAGCCCCCACCCCCCACACTCGGCACCACAACGTAGCACTACTTCACTACACATTCTATGGCTTTCCTTTTACCATAAATAAATTCTATGAAGTGTCAAGTTTTTTTTTTCCACTGAATATATTAATGATTCTTTGGAACAATAATCAAAAATTATTTTTATTAGAAGCAATGGTGATTCTAATATAAAAAAGAATATATTTGTTTTCTAAAATCACCTGCACCTACTGAAATTTATTTTATAGCTACAGTGAGTGTATTTTCCGCACAGAATTGACATATGCAGCTAACACATAAGCATATTTTGAGGAATAATGGACATAATCGGGGTTGCATGGTTTTCATATTTATGTTTGTACCTGCATCTCAACTAAAGTTGCACAAGCTTTACTTCTAGGAATGTAAACATGTATGATCTCTGTATATACCAAAGTACAATTTTCATATCTAAAAAGAATTTTTTTCTGCCTTTTGACTTCCTAAATCTAAGTATTTTTAATTATCCCTTCCCAAAACACATTTGATTTCACTTTTTACCAGAAGCTAAAAATTAAAAACAAGAAACCCCCCAAAACTTGGAGATTTCAAATAAGCTACCTAAAAGTATTATTTAGTTTCAGACTGAGTTTAAAATGATTGCACTATTCTTTGGATTCTAGGCAGTAAGGAAAGCATGAAGATTTATATTAGCAAGTATTTTTTCCTAGAAAGTAAATTTGGAAAAGAAGAGGAAATGGACTGTTTATTTTTCGATATTTTCCTAAATATGAAAATTCAGTCTTCTAGAAAGGCACAATTTTCACTCAATCTAGACCAATTTAATTTACTCTGCGCGTTTGTATGAAAACTATATATTGATTTTCTGTGTGATCTTCTTCTTTCTTCATTACATGTGCCCAAGCCAGCAAAAGCAGTGACCATGATGATGGATGATGGAACAGACACAATAAAGTAGGAGTATAATTATAATTATAATGCGAGTTCCCTCTTCCTAAAAAATTCATAGTAAATATTATGTCTTGATTTAGAGTAATTATCATGGTTTCTTCTTTTTAAAACTACAGTTCCTAGAATACTGTGGACCATGCTGCAGAGTGCTTTGGGAGAAAAAAGAAAATAAAGCTCTGAATTTCTCATTTCAAAGGCACCTGCTGAAGGCCCAGCTCATCTGAGGTCCTCTCTCTTCCTTCTCTGGGGGAAAACAGCAGGCAACGATTGTATAACAAGTACACTGTCTGCACTATCACCTGCAGCCACTCAGGACAGGAACTCTGAAGATCATGGAATCATTCAAGTGATTAAAAATCATGAGGCTTTCACCTTGCAAGAAATCATGTGTTCCTGTAAAGGGAAAACAAAGCCATCTGATGATGATGATGATGACACTGGATGAGCCCTGGTTCCACGCCTCGGAAAAGCCTGGTAAAGTGTCTCTGGAGACTCTGGGCGTGCACTCCACGGTCTCCTCATCAGTAGAGCTCCATTTACAACGTCTTCTCTCCTCTCCTACCACCAAACAGCGGACAACATACCCTTTGCTATACAGAACGAATGTGGAAACACCAGAAAGGAAAAATTCAGCTGACTGAGACTAGAATTCTTCGAGGACTCCTTTTCAAATTCCTTTTCAAGCAAGGGCCCTGTAGTTCATCAGCTAACCACACAGTCCCTGCTGCCCCGATGGTGCCTGGGTTTCAATCCTACCATCACTGTCTGGTTATGGGGGCACCTGAGCAAGGGATTATATTTCTTGGTGAGTTTATATCTAAAATAGAAATAAAACAGAAACCTATCCAGTAAGGGCTTGGAAGGTATAAATGGTTGGTGATTATGAAAACTTAGAATGGTTTCTGGCAACATGAAAGCTTTCTGTTGACGACGGTAATATGTACACATGGAAAGGGTTTGTCAATGGGGAAAGCCATTCTTGACTCCTAGGAATATGTACAAATTCCAAGAAAGAGAATGCATTACCTGGTATGACTTTGGCCACATCCATTCTAGAAAAGCTCTAGTTTACCAAGGCTCTGTCTTATTCAGCTTTGATTAACTTGTTGACATCATAGCCTGGCCTTTTTTTTTTTTTTTAATTTTTATTTATTTATGATAGTCACACAGAGAGAGAGAGAGAGAGGCAGAGACACAGGCAGAAGGAGAAGCAGGCTCCATGCACCGGGAGCCCGATGTGGGATTCGATCCCGGGTCTCCAGGATCGCGCCCTGGGCCAAAGGCAGGCGCCAAACCGCTGCGCCACCCAGGGATCCCCATAGCCTGGCCTTTTACAAGCAAAAGCATATCCCCCACTTTCCTGTGGTATCTTAAGGGGCAGGGGAGCAAAATAACCCAGACAGTTGTTAGAGAGAGAATGCATAGGGCTCAGCTTCATCTCATTTACTAAATCACCAAGTGCCTTCCTGCTATAGATTAGTTTGTTTGCTCTTGTAATTTTCACTTATTAGTGTGAAGAATGTGTCATTAGTGGAAAGGATGATTTATGATGATAATAGGCAGAGTAATTAATATGCATACATAGTATAAAGTAAATATTTGAGGCATTCTTACCATCTCAATCAACCTTAAGGAAACAAAGCATAATAGTCATTTAATTAGTTTCATCCATGACTCTGATTACTGCCAAATGATACATTGTAACAAAAAAGTCCAAGTGTTTGTGTTAGAATTTGGGAAAATATTAAGTCTAAACCTCGCTTAATTGCTCAAGAAGGTGATTTTTCTATGTTCTAATGTGTCTCATTTCTTATTATGATAAATATGACAAATGAAAGAAGCTTGCTACCCCCACTGAATTCTTTCAAAGGTTTCTACAAGTTAAGAGAGAACGCAGAAGCCTTTGTGAATCGAAATGTTTAGCTCAGCAATTTGAATCTTTTGTGCTGGGTTGTATTTTTGTAGTGCTCGCTTTGAAAGGGGAGAGAAGTAGTGTTCTGTTTTTCGGCAGCTATTCAGCTTTTAGATGCCAAATTTAAACAAATTTCAAAGCGCCCCATAAGAGATTAAGATTAGTTCTAGGGAAGAATTTCCCTGAGAATTTAGGATGGTCAAATGGGAGACATCCTCCCCATCTTCACATTGTTGAATGTTCCCACCCACTCCCTTTCTCACTTTATTTTCTTCAAGTCCTCAGATAGGATTTTCTCTGCCATGACCGCTACTACTCACCACCCAGAGCCCCGTGCACCCCATGAAGACTTATTCCCCACCTTCTGAGGGTCACCTTCCAGCCTTGGAGTCCCACACGATGCTGCTGCATCCCCCACTGCGGGTCACAGGTCACCATCTCCCCCCCCCCCCCCCCCCCCCCGCCCCATCCGACCGTGTTCATCCTCCCCCTGCACTGAGGGTGTGGATCTCCCCGCAGAGTGCACCCTAGAAACATCTCAGGCCCTCAGAGTCAGCTTCCCGGCCTGCTCTGTCCTGCAGCACACACAGGACCCTTTAGAGCTATTTGCTTTTGTTTTTGTTTTTATAGTAAACAGTTTTGGAACAAATATATCGAGAAAAGTAGATAATAAATTAGAGCTCAATGACTTTTCCTCAAGCTCAGACTCCATTATAACCAGTAACCAGAGAGGAATCAGAAGGTCCCCAGCTCCCCCAGGGTCGCCTCCTCTCAGGGCAGTGTATATGTTGACTTCTAACACACAACCTTGTGTGGTTTTGGACTGGATTCAAATACAATCATGAAATTTGTTTTTTTGTTGTTGTTTTTTTGTTTGTTTGTTTATTTTACAATCATGAAATTTGTGTACTATTTGTGTTTCGGCTTTCTTCTCTCCACATTATATTTGTGGGATCCATCCATGTTGTTAAGTGTAGTTTGTTTCTTCATTGCAACATGGTATTACTGTGTCACATGTTTGTCATCCATTTACGGATGGATTTATAGATTGTTTTCTTTCTCATTTGGCTGCCATGAGTGGCGCTAAGAATATAGGTTATGTCTTTTGGTGAACATACATACGCACTTCTTTTGGATATCCTGGCATCTTGGGAATTGCTAGTTCATAAATATATATTTCAGATTTTTAGATGGTGCCAGATTTCCAGAGTGGTTAGGACAATTTGTACGTCCACTAGTAGTGTAGGAGAGATCTGGTTCCTTCCACATGCTTGCGGATACACTCTGCTTCCCTTCTCTTAGCCTTTCAGGTGAATATATGGTAGTGTCCCATTAGAATTTCAGCATTCATTTCACTAACAACCACTAAACTGAACATCTTTTCATGTACTAATTGGCTTTTAGGATTTTCATTTGTGAAATGTGTATTCAAATTCCTTATTTATTTTAAAACTTTTGTCATTTTAAGACTCATTTTTAGGAGTTATATATTCCTTTAAGTCATCGTTGAATATGTATTTCTCAAATATTTCCTTCAACTGCATGATTTAGATTTTTATTTACTCAATGGTGACTTTTCATCAGAGTTCTTAATTTTAATGCGATCCAATTTATATTTTTCCCATTAAAGCTAGTATGTTTTATGCTCAACTTAACATAATGTTGTTATCTGGGCAGCCCAGGTGGCTCAGTGGTTTAGCACCGCCTTCAGCCCAGGGTGTGATCCTGGAGATCCGGGATCAAGTCCTGCATCGGGCTCCCTGCATAGAGCCTGCTTCTCCCTCTGCCTGTGTCTTTGCCTCTCTCTCTCTCTCTCATGAATAAACAAAATCTTTTTTAAAAAATATAATATTGTTATTTGAAGGATATGAAGATATTTTCCCATGTGGGACTCTAAAATTTTTATTATCATTTAACCTTTCAAAGTAAACCAACACTCATTGTAGGGTTTTCTTTTTTTTTTTTTTTTGTGATGTGAAAATGGGTTAATGTTCATTTTTTAAGGAAAGTCAAATTCAATGACCATTTTAGTGGATCTGTTTCAAACTCTATTCTATTTCATGTATATATTTATCTGCCCTTGGCGCACAACTACAGTGTTTTAATCACTATAGTTTTATAATCAGCCTTAACAGATGGTAGTGCAAGTACTCTTGTTTTGGTCTTTTCAGAATTCTCTTGAATGTTTTTGGGCTTTTGTATCTATAGGTTCTTTACATTGAATTTGCCAATTTTCAGTTTAAAAAAAAGGAAACATTGCTGAGATTGGGGTTGGGATTGGTTTGAATCTTTAGGTAATTTACAGAAAATTGACATTTTTGTAATTCTGAGGCTTTCCAATCTATGCACATTGAAATCTCCTTCCCTTTACTTAGATTTTCTTCAATTGTCTTCAATTACAATTGCAGTGTTTTTTAGATTTGGACTTTCTATATAAAGTGTTTTGATGCTTTTCCAAACAGTATCACTTTTAAAATTTGACTATTTCTTTGTTTCTGATAAGTGGAGTTTTTTAGTGGACTTTTCATTTAACTCTTTGTGAGGTTTACTTATTAATTCTAGTTTGAGAGACCCCCTATTCTAAATTTTTGTCTCTCCAAACTTTCAATGATCGCAAAGGGCTTTACTGGTCTTTATCCTGAGTCATAGCCTTCCGCTGTGACAAAACGTGAAGTTTTAGTCTCTTGTCCTGTGCCGAGATTTAGCATTTGTCCCCAGAGAAGGAACTACGCCCAGAAAGTCAGCTCACCTTTCTGAGTCGCTTTTCCCTTTAGAACCTCAACACTTTAAAGTTTTGTTTCAGCCCTGATTTAAATAATTATCTCTGTATTATTGATTGATTGAGATTGTTGGTCTGCCACCATCTACTCTTGCTAGTTAGAATCAGAAGTCCTGCTTTGCCAGATGTTGATCAGTGTGTGTGTGTATTTTATAATTGGCTTGATAATTGATATGGTAATTTCCATCAGATTCAATTTTGAGCATAGTGGGCCATTCAACGTGAGATGAAATAGGCAAATATACTGTTTGCTACTGCCAAAAAAAAAGTAAGGTAAAATATGAAACATAAAGAAACACAAAGAAAAAAATATAGCTGCATGTTTCAATGATCATCTGAAACTCAGGAGCATATTAGAGGGTAGGGTCAAAGCATTAGATAGATTTGTTCAAAAACATAGCTCTGAAGACGAACAAATTGCAGAGTATTAAATGGATGCATTTCATAGTCCCTTTGAGTGGTTGTTATCCCGTAGTCAAGATTGTATTGTAGCTGCTGCTGACTCACTAGTTTTGTTTTGAGCTTTTTAATCTACACAGTGCCAGAAAAATCCTTCAATCTAAAATTGTGCTGAAACAAAAATGGGTTGCCTCTATTTTTTCTTCTGAAATCATGCCAACATTATAGAACATTAGAGCTGGAACGGATAATAAAGGTCACAAACTCTGTATCCCCTTTATGGATATAATGAAATTCAGAACAAAGACCATTAAATAATTTACTAAATATCATATATTATTTAGTGGTAGAATCAGAGCTGCAACCAAATTTTCTGACTCCATGTGGTTCAGAATCTTTGCTTTCTACAACCAAGATTCACTACAAATAATAATGTGACATGTATCAACATCACTTCTGGGTTATAAATACTTATTTTTTCTCCTTTGCTTTAAACCTAAATCCTGTTTACTGGAACTCAGTCCACCTCTTTCATGTTTCCTGTTCACTAATTTATTTTTTTAAGATTTTATTTATTTATTTGAGAGAGAGAGAGAGAAAGAGAAAGAGAAAACGAGAGAGAGAAAAAGAGAGGGGGGCGAGGCAGAAGGGAGAGGGAGAAGCAGGTTCCACGCTGAGTAGGGAGCCCAATGTGGGGTTTGATCCCAGGACTCTGGGACCGTGATCTGAGCCAAAGGCAGATGCTCAACCAACTGAGCCACCTCAATGCCCCTCATTTCTTTTTTTATGTATATAAAAACGTACCAAGTTGAAAGCAGAGAACTTAATGCTTTAGACAGATGGTGGGAACTGCTATGGAGGAATATTTGAAGAGGAAAAAGTTGACAAACTTTGTGTAGGCTTTCTGGTGTGTGAATGCAGAGGGGAACTGCCACAGGAAAAAAACAATTGCAACCATAGTCCTGTTTATAAACTCTGCTCTGAGATGCATCATGAGTAGGCAGTACTTAGATTTCTTCTCCTTAATTCCCTTTTCTTCTACAACATAGATGCATACATATTTAGAACAACACATTCTGCTGAGATTTTTATTAGCTATAATGTATTAAGGGTGTTGTTATTTAATGAGAAAATAAATCAGAGTACAAGATTTACACCAAAGTAATATACTCTTACATTTGTCAAAAAATCTTTTTTTGTAAGCTTGCATATTGCTACACTATCATACTCCAAATCCACATGGCAAAACTGTATTATACGCAAAAATGAAGTTCTCATGTTATAAAAATGATACCACCTTAGACTGCACTTCACTGGGTCATGTTATTTATAACAAGACTCATTTGATGAAAAAAGAAAACTGAAGTCAGGCAAAACAAAGTAATGTAGCCTGAAGCATCAATCAGACTATTTATAATAAAGTTAGGATGGTCTTAAAAGAAATGAAGCTGGAAAATAATGGAATTGTCATTTTAGTGAATCTTGAACTCTATTCAATGCTAAACTCTGTTTAGATTTTTCACACTAAAGGCTACTATCAATGGAATGACTTCTGAAATATTGATGAATGAGGATAGAAATGATAACTATTTTTCAAGTTATATAGATATCTATATTGTTGATTGGAAAGATAAATGTAGATTATACAAAACAGTATTTGTGACATTCACAAATATCAAGGTATTTCTTACTGGGGCATTAAAATCAAAGATACCTATTATCACCACTCCTGTAAAAAGCAGCTGAATTGCTATAATTTAAAACCTAGAATTATTATAACAAGGTGTTTTCTGTTTATGTTCTCTATTTTCCCTCAATTTTGGAAATACTTTAATCATCTACTACTTTAGCTAAATAACATTCTTGCAGCACTGTTCAATTTTCACGATTCCTATTTTAGATTGCAATCTGTTTAAAATTATTTTTGTTAATGTTTGCTTTTGCTTAATTGCTGAACCACATACGTATAAGGCCAAATGTAAGGATAGTGAAAAGTGACATCCTCTAAAAAACACACCATATTGTGCAGAAATGATATATTATAGGTTTTCTTATGAAAATAGAGTTTTCAGATTTTATTAATCACAAAAGTTATAGAAAATATATCTTTTATTAGTTTTCACCAGGAGATTTTTACTTAACTCACATGATGGTTTTGAACCTCAGCAAATAAGTTGATAATATCTGGAGCACTTTAGTAGTATATAAAAGCTAGTCACTTAGGTTCTGACATATTCTGATAGGTTGAAACAGTCTTGCAAAGTACAGAAAGGCAGATTATACACACACATATACCTAGTATAATCGGAAGAGTGTATGCTTCAGATTTGTACAGACCAAGTGTTAATAATTATTTTAGCCATTTCCCAATTCTGTAGACTCAAATCATGACCGTTTTCCCCTCCTATATTTGGTATTGTGCTCTGAATTGTCATTGTGTTCTAGATAGGTCAGCAATTGTGCTATGTAAATACAGATGTATATTTTTGACAATACTAAAGATATTAATAACCTAGAATGAAGCCTCAAAACAGAATATCTTGATTCTAAGCATATAATAATCATCTGCAAAACTAACTTAACTGAGTTAAGGATGCAACTAGCACCTGGAGTACCTACTCCCAGCTAGAATTGTGTCATTTTACTATACACATACAGCAAACCTTCCATGTAGGTGTTTTTATTTTTGTCATGTAGTAAGACTCAAAAATGTGAAGAAACTAAGAAAATTCACACTTTGCAAACTGGTTGGAATGGTACTACACCTAGTCTAGCTGAATCCAAAGTACATGTTCTTTCCATTATACTATGCTTATCAATATTTGAATAGCATGCTCCAATTTTCCATATGAAGATGTTTTTTGGCTATAGCGTTTTACATTCTCTAAACTGTATCCACATGTGTAGATTCTTTTGCATTTTCCAAGGAAAAGAACCAATATTTACCAAACACCTACATGTGGGTAATGTTATAATTATCTTCACTGTCTAAACTGACCTATGCATCTAAGTAGATGTGTAGATTCCTGTAAACTATGCTAAAAGTGAGTACTGAGTGTATAGATGTTGATACTCCATAATTTTATTTCTAATGATTTTCTTTCTCCACTTACTCAAGACTTACTTGATTCCTGATGTTGACTTGGTGAAGAGAATTTAAGAAAAGAACATATGCTTGATCCTAAGCGTCTACAGTTTAGTGGAGAACTATATTTACAGTTACTATAAAAAAGTGATCTTCTTCTTTCATGTTTCAAATTTGTTTCCTTCATTTTTTTCTAACATACTCCTTATAATTAAGAAAAGTTGGCAGAATTAAAAAAAAAGTGATTTTCAACTCTCATACAATCTGAGCATTCCTCATATATAAAAATGGCATGAAACAAAATCTATATTATTTTACACACAAAATATCAAGTATATTATTTGATATATTGCTTTTCTTGAATAATTCTGGCATCCACTGACCTCTTTCAATACTGTCTTTTCTTATCTAGAGATACTCTGAAAAAATAATTCTAGTTATTTTTGTAACAAAAGAAAACCGTATCAATGTGGCATGGCTCTTTTTATCAACCCTAGGGATGTTATTTTTTTATAGCACAATGCCCAACACTTAGGAAGCCTTCCAAACTATTGAATGACAGATCACAGTGGACTGCATTCAATTCCTAGATATTTTATACTTGAGGCTCTGAGTCTACATTTTTTGGACCTTTGCCAAAACATATGAACCACAAAGACCAGAGTCAAGAATAAGAGCAAGTAACTGGTTTTGTCTCCAGCTGCTCTCATATAGACTGCCCCTTCCAATATCATTATTGATACAAAATATTGAGCAGTCAGAGAGGCAAAAATTGAGTCATACGGTGCTTATCTGTATCACCCCAGAGGTCACTAGTTCCCAGGCTGGGGGTTGATATTTGACAGGAGCATTGGTTGACTTCTAGCACAAAGTAGATGGTTTTAAAAGTTCATTCCAACAAGTGGTCAGCTCTTTTGCATCTTTCAGGATGTCAGGGTGTTTGAGGTAAGTTCTTAATGACCGAGAACAATAGACAAAGATTTTTAAAAACAGAATTATGAGGTTAACAAAACCCTATAAGATATTTTATGTTGTCAACTTTCCAGAGAAAATCTAATTTAAGAACTTTGCAGGAGGATGAATGAATAGATAGATAGATAATAGATAGATAATAGATAGATGATAGATGATAGATAGATAGATAGATAGATAGATAGATAGATAGATAGATAAAATTAAGTGAACATTAAAAATAACTCTAGTGGCTTCTTTTGAGACTAGCCTACATTTTCTTTTGCTGTTGTTTTTGTTGTTGTAATAGTCCTTTTATTCTTCTTTTTTAGTTCAAATTCATTTAGCCACCATTTAGTACATCATTAGTTTCATATGTAGTGTTCAATAATGTATCAGTTGCGCATAACACTGAGTGCTTAGTCTACTTTTTCTAAGAGTTCTAGCAAATGCAAGCTTCAAAACTGTTCTTTTGGAGATTCTCCTTAAACTACATCTACCAGTCTTGATGAATTTTCACAGAAAATAAAAGAAGAATATGAACAAATATTAAACTTCCTGGCAACTTACTTTTATGGAAAAAATAAGTAAAATAGTAAGTAATAGTTTGCATGATATTCTGAGGTATTTCTCTATATCTTTCTTTGCAAGACCTCAGTCAGAATGAAATTTAAAAGAGAAAAATCCTAAACCTGAGAACAAGAAATGCCTTTCCTCCTCCGGAATGCTCTCTGCTCATCCCATTCACTTGATTGGGTTGGAACTGCATCTTGGGATGGAACTGAGATGATGAAGAGACAGATAATTATGGCATTTATCTTAAATGAACAATTATTTGTTCAGCATCAACCATATGAGAACTGGGTATAGAAAGAGTTGATCTTTCACTTCTCTGAGAACTTGAAAAAACAATACATTTTTCCTAAATTCTTATATTCCTTTTCCGTAGGAAGATGAATAAAGATCAGGTGGCTATTTTTAGATTCAATCAATCATCTAGTATATAGTCTCAGCAGTCATAGGTGGTAGCTCTGACATTTGAATGTTACATGGTAAGGGCTTAGTGTAAATCTGATGTAATCTCTGATTTTTGCCAGGACACTGATATTTTCCTAGGAAAGTCCTCCTGCACAGTTATTACAAATAGAGATTATTTCCTTTTCCTATGATGAATGAAAACTTTCAGCACCAATTAACTCCTTTGGCAAATTAACCTATAGTAGATAGTAATGCATATTCTCAGAGTTAATCTATACATTTGAGTTTCAGGTAAATTTTAATTTCATTCCTTTAGCTTTTGTTTCTACTTAAAAAAATGTTTAAACAAAATCAGTCTACAGCTCAGGGAAGGAGGCTTATGACAGGAGCACCAGAAATACCACACATTAAAGGGAAGTGATTTACCATACCCACGAATGCATTTTCTAGCATGCTGTGTGCGGGTTGACTTTTATCGGGTAATTATGTTGAATCTTCTCCTAAACCTTTTGTTCCCCGGGCAGCACCATCTTTTGCGTAAAACATCATCAGTATGCCTTTCTCATACATCATCTATGTGACAGCTTCAATGGTGTGCTGAAGCAACAGCTCATCAGAGCAGCAGTGCACTGTGATGATTTATCATAGTAACATATCATCAGAGGGAGGCAGCAAAATAATATATGGCCTGAAGCATTCAGGAGTGTTATGCAGGAACATATTTAGTTGCGCAAGGGGACCAAAAAAACCTGAAAACTTCATGTTAGCAGACGTGTGTCCTAATCCACATGGGAGGATATTTGTGAGCAATGGCTATCATTTACATTGAGTGAGACACCTGCCCATAGTTGGTTGTCCAAATATTTTCAGTATGTTCTTACAAACTCTTTGCAAATACAATTCAGATTGCATTTTATAAGAAAATGTGTGGTGATTGAAGGTGATAGAAAATAGCAGATACTGCTCTATATTAGCGGCACCCTAGAGTGTGTCCCCGTAGCATTTTTTAGAAGGATGTGCAGCTTTAAAAGAAAACATTTACTCTGGAAAGCCACTCTCTTCTATGAAATAAACCTAGTCAATAAGTGAATAGTCCAACTTGAAAATTAATGCAAAGCAAAACATTTTTTAAAAATGGAATGCTTATAAAATCCAACTGTTAAGGAAAATCACCATTTTAACCTGATTTACAATGACATTGTCATATGATTTTCAGGGAGAAGTTTTGGTGAAATTCTCAGGTCTTAAGGAGTGTCTTTTTTTTTCTGGGAGTGTCTTATATAAACTAAGATACTAAGTGAATTTTCAAGCCTCCAGAAAATTCGACCTTTTATTTTCATGAATATTTGAAATTTTAAGATTAAAAACCTTCATTGGGGACATTGATTTTATTCATTTTTGTGGATAACTGAATTTGCAATGTTCCTAGTCATCATTTTTATATATGATATCTGATGGCCTCAGTTACATCTGAGATGATTAGCAGAACATTAAAATAGATCCTGTTTGGGAAGCACAACATCATCCCTGCTAATGAGTTCTACTCTTGGAAGGGCAGGCATGTTCTTGCCCTGATTTTTATGTACTCACATGTCCTACTTCTTTGAGGTGCCACCCGGTTAGAAATATCTCTTGGCAAACCTCCCAACACAACATTTGTCAAGATCTTATCAATTCTTAGTCCCAATTGGATGAGAAATATATCCTGAGTGAGTTATTTCTTCTCCATACAACAGGAAGCTGTTGTCACCAATTTTATGGGGCAGTAAAGAAGAGGCTTTAAAGAGACTAAATCGTACATTTTGCTGCCAGTTTGTATTTTTGATGTCCTCAATATGTGGTACCTTATTTTATGAGTTTGGATATAACATTTCCCCAACTTCTTACCGGCCAGGCTATGCTCCTATCAAATTATTTTTGTGCAACTTCAATAGCACTTATCCTTATACAATACATCATTGTAATTTATCTATTTATGTGTATGACTTTCCTCACAGGCCTTGAACTTCTTGAGAAGAATTATGTTTTATCAATCTTTGTATTCTCAAGGGTAGCACATAAGTGGCCAATTGATACCAGCTGAAATTTAGCCATCCCTCACTTTTGAAAGTTTGCATGACACAACTTTGGTTTTACAAAAAGATCCGCATTAGTGCCTGTTTTCGCTATCCCAGAGAGATCCAAAGAGGATTTTCTCTTGTAGAAAAAAAAGGTGAAAAGCATTCCACATTAGGTCAGCAGGAAGCCCTCCTGGAGGGAGGCAAGACACACCCGGAGCCTCGAGTGCAGCGCCACCTGGCGCCATCCTCGCGAACTGCGCTCAGCATCAAACCACCAGAGCTTGGAACCCTGCCTGAGGGCAGGTGTGCTTTATCTCAATTTATTTTGCGCATCCATGTCCTAGGGGGATCAAGAAAACCTAAGAGAGGTTATTTTGGAGGGCTGAGAGTATTCAAAAACATATATAGATTCATGGTAATTTCTTCTTTGCTTTATGCCCTTTCAACTCACAAGTTTCCATAAATTGCTCTACTTTTGTATAGTGAGGGAATCCTGTAATTTTGTTATTACTTAGAGTGATTCAAACATATAAACTGCTATTCACCTGAATGCGCTTCTATTTATACAGGTCTTATACTTTTTTGCTTATCTCCTTCATACTGTATTTTTTTATGTTTGGTTGATGATATATATTAACTGAATTTAATTCACAAACATTAATTGAAAACACACTGTCAGGGTTGCTGTTATCAGGCTAGGAAGAGCACAATTAAGTAAGTATGTATTTCAACATAATATGTCAAATATTTAAAAAAAATATGTCAAATATTGTCAGAGTAATAGTCATAATAATGATTAATCATAGTATCAAAAATACTATTAGTAATACCTGAAGTTAATACATAAGTACCAAAACCAAATTTGTCTTATAAAGCAGAATGCACTGTGCCTAACGACTAATAGCTGTTGCTAAATTACATACTCATACTCTCCGTGAGCCGGATGTCATTATTGTCTTCACTTTACAGAAGTTGAAGCTAGTTTTAAGAGGATGTGTTACTTCATCAAAGATATGCAGTTACAATGTGGTGAAGCAAAGATTCATCCCCAGGTGAGCCTAACTTGAACCTAAATTATAAATACCTCTAAAGTGTTTTATTAAAAAAGAAGCACAGATGCTCTGAAGATATCAAGGGGGTTTTTCCACAGGCTAAGTCTTCCAGAAGGGATTTCTGGAGGAACTTCCTTAAGCTGAGTCTTGGACTTCATGCCCTGGCTATGAAGATGTTATAAAGATTTAAAGAGATCAAATATTGTCAGATTTGTGAGAGTCTTTTGGCCAACTGTGGTAACAGAATTTACTTAGGAAGGTCAGGGTAGAGATAATAGAGAAGAGTGGGTCTTGGATTTTTATACACATCAATATCACTTGGAAGATTTGTAAAGCAGAGAGCTGGAAACCATCCCTAGAGATTCTGCAGGTCTGAAAAGGGCCCCAGACTTTGCATTTCTAAAATTTCCTGGTGATGCTCATGCCTGCTGGTCCAAAGGCCACACTCTACAATAGCCAAACTGTGGAAGGAGCCTCGGTGTCCATCGAAAGATGAATGGATAAAGAAGATGTGGTTTATGTATACAATGGAATAGTACTCAGCCATTAGAAATGACAAATACCCACCATTTGCTTCAACGTGGATGGAACTGGAGGGTATTATGCTGAGTGAAGTAAGTCAATCGGAGAAGGACAAACATTATATGGTCTCATTCATTTGGGGAATATGAATAATAGTGAAAGGGAATATAAGGGAAGGGAGAAGAAACGTGTGGGAAATATCAGAAAGGGAGACAGAACATAGAGACTCCTAACTCTGGGAAACGAACTAGGGGTAGTGGAAGGGGAGGAGGGCAGGGGTGGGGGTGAATGGGTGACGGGCACTGAGGGGGACACTTGACGGGATGAGCACTGGGTGTTATTCTGTATGTTGGTAAATTGAACACCAATAAAAAATAAATTTATTAAAAAAAAAACAAAAACAAAAACAAAAACAAAGGCCACACTCTGAGAAGCACCAATCCAAATTACCACCATAGTTCAGGACAGTCATGCCAAAGACTTGATTTTAGGATACACAATAAGGCTGCAGAAGAAGAGGAGATCTTGAAAAGTATTTAGACTTTACAAGTTCACTTTCGAGGAATGAAACAACAACTGCATTTGAATTAAAAAACAAAACAACTCTGGTAAGATTCTCATGTATTTTGGTTTGGGTGACAGTATTAATGAAGAGAAAGAAATCAGTGGGGACCACTTTTGAAAGACTAAGGAATTTGTCACATTTTGGGATTTTGAAATTTGACAGGGTTGAAAGAGATGATTCTTCATGAGTCTCTCATGCTTCTGCTCTTCCCGTAGCTGATCTCATACTAGGTTATCTTTTAAGGATATAGGTGTACTGAATACAGCTACAGTATCTCCTTGCAGGTTAGAGGGCCCATTTGGCTACTGTCTAGGATACTAAGGTCACTTTTCTATCTGGGCAAGGATTGGGCAGGTTTATATGTAGTCTCTTTAAAAATAGGGGTTTCCTAAGATGACAGTGCCTCAACTGTTACACAATTCACCATGCGTACATCATCTACCAGAGCCACTCCATATTGCCTCACGGGACGTGAAGGGGAAGAAGGAGCAACACAAGTTGTGTTGAAGTTGTGATAGAAGTTTCTGCTCTCTGCTCCACCATGACTACTAAAGTCCTTTGTCTCATGTCTTGTACCAGGATCCCTGTAAATGTGACAGACTAACTTGTTAACTTGCAAACAGCACACAATTTTAGATGTTCCACAGTTCTTGACAGACTTATCTGTGGAATATTACAAATGATATGACCAAGAAGAAGACAGATGAGGGTCAGATGCTCAGGAAAACCATCAGATTTGAGAAGGTAATTTTGTCAATCTTCAGTATATAAACTAATATAGTAATGGGATTAAAGATCAGCTAAGAGGAGCACCTGAATCTAGATGGTCAAGAATGGAAATGAGCTAGCGTTTTCCTTTTTAGGTCCTGCATTAGAATTGGATAATGAAAATCAAAGTCCTACAGACTTAGCTATCAGTGGGAGGGGGACATGGCAGCAGAAAGTCGGGAATCCTTCCTTTGGAGCCAAAATCAAAGCAATCAATTTTAATTAACTACATCATTTATCTTAAAGTATTTTTACATAAAACTATTTGTTTCAAATGTGGCAAGGAAGTTGGTAGAAAATAGAAAGTAAGAACCAATCAAAAAAGAAAATAAATATTGATACATACAATGGCATAGAGGCAGCTCAAAAGCAATAGGTGGCGGAACACAAAAGTCTACTGAGTACATAGTTTTACTTACATGAACCTGTAAAAAACACAAAAGTATAGGGACAAAGAGCTGATTATAGTTAGCAGGGACCAGGAGGGGCATTGCCCGCCAAACGGCACGAATGTTTTGAGTGGTGAAAATGCTGTATATCATGATGATGGTGGTTACTTACTGTATATATTTGTCCAAATTAGTCAAATTATGCACTGAAAATTTGTGAATTTTATTTTATATAAATTATATTTAATAAAATTGATTAAAACAGAGTTAAGTAATATTCTCAGGGTCCTGTATACTTAATTTAATCTACATCCTCTTTTTGAGGCTTATTAAAATAACAAATCTGAAGATTTCAACAGAAGCCTAACTTATCTGATTTCATTAAAATTTTCTCCTTTTTGACCTTTTACTATCTACTGATAACTTTTTTCATACAAATATTGCATTTATGATGATGGCATCATTTAGATAAACTCAGCCACATTTCCTTTCTTTCTCCACCTTGAATTGATGCCACATTAGGTTTTGTATTGCTTGTTGATATATAAACTTTTTAATGGGCTTGGAATATGTCACCTTAAACTATTCAATTTTTATGTGCTCTTTCAGCTCTTCAGATCTTAGGATGACAGGATCTTGATTGTGTCCCACAAGAGAAATAAAAGGGAGTAGGTACTAGTCCAGAATACCAAAAGATACCATGTCAATATTTGAGTCAGGCTGTTTTTGGAACATGCATCTAGTTCAAAGAAAACTATTTTTTATCATAATCAGAAAAAATCTGAGTTCCAGTCTAGTTGGTTTTGCTTGGCTGAGTCATATAACAATTCAGTCTCAGTTTATTTTTAAGTGAAATATAATTAAATCTTCACTAACAAGTGTATTCCATAAATAAAAAAATTGGAGAAGGCAATAATAATGAACATATTATTTTGGTAAATGCCAGATAATTGCATGTAGTGAATAATCAGAATTTCAGGGTAGTTTAATGGAATTGTTTCTCTCAGAATTACTAACCTCTCAATATTCTGTTTTGCACTGCATTAATTAATTTATTCATTTATTTAAAAAGTACCCATCGGATTCCTAATAGCCTTGTGTCAGTCACTAGGCCAGGGCTGGGTATACAACATTAAGTGTATCAAATCCAGTCCTAGTTCTCAGATTAACTACAGTCAAGTGGAAGGTAGACATCAATTATAGCAACATTCTGATAAATGGATCGTAAAGAGGCTTCTTATGGAATCATAAAACATTCATCTAATAACTGCTTCTGGTCATTAGAAGAAATATCATTAATTACAAATATTCTCAGTGACATATTTTTATTTTTCACAGATATCATGCATGTTCAAGTAATTTGATTTTTTGATAAATAAATGCAGGAAATGGAAATAATATCAACTATTCATTTTATTTTCAGATATGATTCATATATATTTTGGCACAAGTACATCATTTATATTGTGGAACTTTGTGATTTGAAGGACAAGGGTTGTGTACAGTTCCATTTCTACAGTGTCTAAAATGACTTAGATGTGGGAGGAATAATTTATAGAAGCCATGTTATTATATAGGAGTGCATAACTAAGAAATAGCAATTCAATCAAGAAGTGATAATTCATAATATATACAAAGGTGAGCACACTGAAACATTTATGTGCATATGTTGACTTGTACTACTAACTTTAATCTTTATTGTGTGATAATGTTATTTTATAAAATTAAATAGAATAAGCTTAATTTTGAATTTAGCATAATTTACCACTTGACTTATTTAATAACATTATAACAAGTAGTCAATACCATTTTTATAGAAAAGTGTTGGACATATTGCAAGCCCAATATTGTAATGGATATTATCAATGGAATTTATTTACTCTTTATTTTAGTATTTGTTATTTCTAAGAAAAGGAGGTCAAAATTTTACTTGCAAATGTTCATTTTTTAAAATATTTATTTGAGAGAGAGAAAGAGAACAGGCGAGAGGGAGTCTTAAGCAGACTCTGTGCTGAACATAGAGCAGGATAGATGCAGACCTAATGACCCTGAGATCATGACCTGAGCGGAAACCAAGAATTGGAGGCTTAACCAACTGCACCACGTAGGTGCCCTGACAAGTGTTAATTGAAAAAAAAAAAAAAAAAATCTTGGGTTTAAAAAAATATAGCTCTTCATTTGACAATCATAATATATATAATAAAATAAAATTACAGAAAAGAGACTTGAAAGCTATATTAGTGATCATAATAATGTTTATTATTCTTGTGGATATAAATGACAATGGGAAATATTAGACCTTCTGTTTAGTTAAAATCAATGTATATGTGGTACAATTAGAGTGACTAAATGTATTAGTTTCCTACTGACCCCATAATAAATCATCCCTAATTTTGGCTTAAAATAACAGAAATCTATTATTTTACATTTCTACAAGTTCTGACACTGGCCTTACCAGGGTAGCATCAAGTCTTCAGCAGAGCTGGGTATCTTTCTGGAATCTCCAGGGGAGAATCCATTTCATGGCTTTTCCAGTTTGCAAAACCCCCTTCCCTCCATCTTAAACCAACAACCTATCACCTCTGATCATTTCTCCAAAGTGACATCTCCCTCTGACTCTCCCCTTCTGCCTCTTTTTTTTCTTAAATATTTTATTTATTTCTTCATGAGAGAGAGAGAAGCAGAGACATAGGCACCGGGAGAAGCAGGCTCCCGTGGGAAGCCTGATGTAGGACTCGATCCCAGAACCCTGGGATCATGACCCGAGCCAAAGGCAGACATTCAATCACTGAACCACCCAGGTGCCCCCTCTTCTGCCTCTTATTCCATTTTAAGTATCCTTCCTCACATCTGGGATTCTCCAGGACAGTCCAGGATAACCTCCCCATCTCCTTCTCTATATCCTTAATCACACCTGCAAAGTCCCTTTTGCCATAAAATGTAGCATGTTTACAGGTTCAGAAAATTAGGATATGGATATCTTCTGGAGTGGAGGCATTATTCAAATCTCCAGGATCTTCATGACATGTATTTCATTAAGATGAATTTAGCTTAACAGTGTCACTAATTAAATCAACAAACATCTGTTAAGAGTTATTATAGTCAAGTACTGTACTAGGAAATGCAAAAAGATAAAAATAAATTATACTACTTCAATGGAGGAAAGCATAAAGGGAACCATTTAGTAAACCAACAACTATAACAGGATGTCATAATATGTCAGCATTTAAATCAGACTCAGTTGAATGGAGATGAGTGATGGTTTAAGATATTCAGGAGTGTTTCTGTAAAAGGTGGTGCATGAATTTGTCCTGAAGAGCATGTGAGAACTAACTTGGTAAAGAAGGAAAAGAACTCCTGAAATGTGTGAACTTCTTTAAATAATTTAGTCCCCAGTGGCTTAAAATGAGCACTAGGTAGTGACCTGCCTGGCTCAGGTAGCTGAGTGTTCCAGTTCTTGGTTTGGGCTCAGGTCATAATCTCTGGGTTGTGAGATGGAGCTCTGCATCAGGCTCCACACTCAGTGCAAGACTGCTTAAGATTTGTCTCCCTTTCCTTCTGCTCACCTCCTCCAAAGTAAATAAAACTTAAAAAAAACTAAAATTGAAAATAAATAAGATGAGCATTAGAGTTCTATCTTAAAATTCATGATTAGGTTCTTGAACATTGTCTTTGTGATAATTTGGCACTTTTCAACTACAAGTGAAATGTACAGTTATGTAAACTTAATTTCCTACTTACATTTTACTCACTTCTTGATAGAAGGTTCACAGTTATTTCCTTTTTAGATAATTCTGTTCCATTTTATGACAGATGCTGCTGCACTAAACAGAAACATGGCTAGTAATAATCACTTTCATAGATAAAGATTATATTCTCAAGGATCTTCCGGGAAGGCTCTCATTTCCTCTCCTCTCTTTCCTAACTCTCCATTATTTATCACTGCTTCCCAAAATACACACTAAAAGTAAAGACTGGGCTGTGTGCCCCACATATAAGCTTCCAGCTGAGCCCTCACTTATCATTTCTGTAAGATTTAACTCACCCCATATAGTAACTCCTAACAGACTTGTGTGAATCTCAAAATAAGAAGGAAACATTTCCATAACAAGGAGAGGGCACAATATTTCTTCACTTGTATATTCTCATTATCTACTAGACTTTACAGAAGCAAATTTTCACAAAATATTTTCAAAATAACATTTTACAGAGTACATATTTGTAATAGGTTAATAAGTTAGGTCTATATTTATCTGTTTTTGTAGTTTAAGAAAGTAAGGCTTATACAGATTAAGCAATTTGCCCATGTTTTTGGTTAGCATGTACTAGGAACCTTAATTCTAATCTACACATGATGGTCTGTAGACCCTTTCATTGAATCCCCACATAATTGTACCCTACTGGGTTAGATGGACTGAGGAGAGGAAATTGATAGATCCTTCCAAAACTACAATGCTCGTGGGAACTCCAGCTTCCAAAAATGGAGAAAGATTTCCTCAAGAAAGCAAACCTAATAGAAGGCATAATAGAGATGGATCAATTGTGGAGTGAGAAATTCAATGGTAGGAAAACGCTCAAAACTACCTGGGAACAATTAACCTGCTCTTGTTTTCTGCCACAACTTTAGGGAGAATAACACATTATTCCATTCAATGGTTTTATGTCTTTGTTACACTCAAAAGTGATTTTAACAAATCCAACATTTACTCTCGTTATAAATGAATGTTTCATTTTTAATACATTTTATTTACAAAATAAAACTTTTATTTATATCATTAATGTTGAATAAAGAAAAATGGCATAGCAACTTCGGTACAGCAGAAAAGAAATAATAAATTATTTTCAGTTTTGGAAAATAGAGTCAAACAAATTCTCAGGTGAGTATGTGACATATGAACGAGGGCCCAAGGATGGCGGTCCTGTCATGTCTTGTGCTGGATAGAAGTAAGGACTTCGAGGTCAGGCAAAATTGTCTTGGTTTAAAAAATAAATAAATAAACTGTCTTGGTTTCTCCAGCCTCCTTCTCTGACTGGATCATGGATTCAGTACATATTAGGCATCCTATCAGGTTTCAATATACTGAGCATCAGAAGAGAAGACCTCACTACAGCATTTCCTTCTTAATTAGATTGCTCTTGGTGACTCAACACTGTCATCAAAAATGTTCTAGTTATTTCAAGGACTTAGACCCCAGGGAGGTCATGACTTCCCAGGACTTAGAGAAAAGCCTATTATTAATGCAATAATATAATTTGCCTGAAGATGGTATAGTTTGTTATAAAAAAAAGAAGAAAAGTTTCTTTACAGCATTTAATTTGGTAATGAGATTTTAGCTACCAGCAATGAGTAGAAGATGACAGAGTTGAGTGATGAGGCCAGCGGTCCTACCTTATTAGTAGTAAAATTGTCTGGTTCCCTACACCCATTAAAATAGATTAGTGGATAAGGAGGAGCTAAGATATCTACATACTTACCACTGGATAGAACAGGTGATCTCATCCCAACTTTTGAACACCACTAATGTATACCTTTTAAAAGCAAACTTATAATAATTGAGGGACTACTAATTTGATTTATAAATTAACCACTGATTAACGGTACAGTTTGTAGATTTTTCAAAAGATTCATGTTTTTTTTTTTTTTCCCTTTGAATACTGAATGCGCACTCCGGCTCTCTTTGCGTTCATTAGAATCTCAATTAGAAACACAGCTATTTATTACAAGTTATGACAAAAGATTATGGCAGATGGGGAGTGGGTAGTAAAAATTCTGTCATTTCAACTTTCCTATTTCCCTTAGGATTTTTTTTTTTTTGAGCTTTCTTTTTTATTCAAGAGTTCCCTTAGAGATGTTACTTCAAAAATCCAGTCTCTTCATTTCCCACTAAAATCTTTTCAAATAATTTGAAACAGTATCTCTAGTTAGGAGACGGAGGAACCGCGTTTACATTTCCAACATGAATTTCTGAGTTTTACCTTGTTCCTTCTACATTGTGATTTTCTTTTTTCTTTTGTTAATTTCATGAATGACAGTTAAAAAGAAAACATTAAATTCTCAAAAGGTGCCCAAGAATTCTTAAAGCATTTAAAGATGCACTTTTAGGCCTGGTTAGTGCTTTATGCCCATGGCAATCTTGACTAATGAGGCCATTTACATTCATGAAATAAAAAGATGGTCTGCAGAAAGTCATGAGGTACATTTTTACACATTTAAATACATTAGTGGTATTATCTGGACATTATTGAACTGCAAAGCCAGGAGCCTCAATTATTTGAGAAGCATATTTAAAATGGCCAAATTCTCATTACAAAGAATTTAAATTTTTTAAAGTTTATATTACCAGGATACCATTTACAATGGGTGCTAATGGTTACTCATATTAAAAAATAGAGCTAGGGTATTTCTCATGAGATGGACCATTAAAGCTTATTTTCATAATTTTCAGTTGCTGTAATGTTATAATAGAGTTTCAGTGTTTAAAACATTCTCTGATCCCAGTGAGTTTAGCCCGCTGAATTAGCTGTTTCAAGATATTAAGGTGATATTTGAATAATTAAAGCAGGAAGTTATTTAATAATATCCCAGATTCTTTAACATCCAGTGGCAGTTTGGGCAGGAAGAAAATGTAAGAATATTTTACAAGTGATTTGTCTTTTTAATTTTTGTCTTTGCATTTCAGCAATATCAATATCAATATCAGTACCCTTTTAGGTCAAGAGCAAGATGGAAATAACTTCAGTTTTCCGCATTATGTTTCACTTCCTCTTAAACCTTCAGCTGCACTACTAGTTTCTCAATCCTCAGAAAATATATAGGTGAATCAGCATTATTTCCTTTTAAGAGTTCGTTCATGCACAAATAGCCGCCCCCTTCTTAAAATGATAATATAATTCTAATCCCTTTTATTTGTTAGAAAGGAAGATCCTTCTTGACCTAGAGATTGATTTTTCTTCCTAAATCAGAGAACTTATCTTGAATATGTTCAAAGCAACTCAAATAAAAACAGTACCAATACTTATGTTTTCTAAGCTTTTGTCTAAGAGAATCTTTAAATAAGTTTGATATATATACATGATTTACTAAATGCTTTTAGTACACTGCAAAAGTTTTATTTATTTATTTTAAAATATTTTATTTATTCATTCGTGAGAGACACAGAGAGAAAGGCAGAGGCAGGCAGAGGGAGAAGCAGGCTCCGTGCAGGGAGCCCGATGTGGGACTCGATCCACAGATCTGAGATTAGGCCCTGAGCCAAAGGTAGACACTCAACCACGAAGCCATCCCAGGCATCCCAAAATTTTTTTATTTAAATAAAAGATCTATATGTTTTCAGAGATTGGTATTGGAACAGATTTTTTTCTTTCTATAAGTAAATAAATCTGTTGGTATTTGAATTCTCGTAGATTAGGGACAGAATCAATAATACATGACATATTCTTTTTATAAAATAGCCTTAGATAATTTCATGTTGTAACATGAAAACATATTTAAATTGTAATTTCTATAACATACTATAAAACTGTTTTCTTCTCTAATCTTATCTCTTGACAAAGCACTCTATGGATGCTTATTTTTGTTAAATATTTATTTTGAAGGCCTAGTTTGCCTCATACTTAACTAATTGCTGAAATTACTAATATCACAAAGCTTTTATTATATATGTCAAATGTTTTTTAGTGTTAATCATATGACCTTCAATCACAGTAACATTCTATTTTCAATGAATAATGTATTTTTTTACACATGAGATACACCTTTCTTTAGATAGCATTAGTTTAGGATATGGAGTTATATTTTAATTTCATTTCCATATCTGAATTTTTAATTGTACATTTGGATGATTATGAATGATACTCTAATTTTTCAGTTTTTAAATATGAATATAAAATTGGTAATTTTCATTGATCAGGTTTGTAAATTAGAGCCAGCTTTACTATAGAACTCATCATTCACTTGTATGTGAAAGCAATAAAAATGTTAATGCTGACAACTTCTCTTACGATCTTTTAGTGAATAATTCTCAGATTTGGGGTTTTGCTCTATATGTACAACATTTACCAATTAAAACTCTAAAAATTATTTATTTTCTGCCAAAACTGGGGGGGAAATTCAAGAGGATATGAATTAGCCTATGTATCAGAAGGAAGGAAAGAGGGAGGGAAGGAGGGAGGGAGGGAAGGAAAAGGGAAAAGGATAAGTGGGAGGAAGGAGGGAAGGAAGGGGTAAAGGGAGAGGGGGAAAGAGTTGAGGGAAAGGGGGAAGGAGGCAAGGAGAGAAAGAGGGAGTTGGGGGAAAGATGGGAAAATGAAGAAGAGAGAGAGAATATCTCTAAAAACCTAATTGCATGATCCCATATCACTCAGAAGACACCTATATTTCAATAGAAACAGCAGCCTGTCAGCACTGTCAACTTCTCTGGTTCCTTAAAGCTCTCAGAATTAGGGGCACAGTTTCAACTTTATATTTATTTTATATTTATAAATATATATTATATATTATATAATATAAATTTATATAAAATTCAATATATAATTATATAAATTACATATAATAATATATAAAATATAAAAATACAAATATATATTATATAAATATTTATATATTATATAAATATAATATATTTATATTTATGGAAGAGGAACATATAAATCAGGGATTGACTCAAATTAATATTCAATCACAACTTTAATAAGAGTTACAAAGCAGGGGGACCTGGGTGGCTCAGCATTTAAGTGTTTGCCTTTGGCTCCAGCTGTGATCCTGGGGCCCTGGGATGGAGTCCTACATCGGGCTCCCCGCATGGAGCCTGCTTCTCCCTCTATGTCTCTGCCTCTCTTTCTGTGTCTTTCATGAATAAATAAATAAAATCTTAAAAAACAAAAAGTTACAAAGGAGTATAATTGGGGGATATGACCTAAATATTCAGCTTAAGAAAGGTTTCCATGGGCAGTGATGTTTAAGCTAGAATATTACAAATACACAAAAGAATAGGCTTTTAAGATTCCAGACAGAGTGTGCAAATGACACGTGGGATCTACACAAATCAAGCATTAAAAGGAGAACACAAGGTTTGGAGTACTAGAGCAACGTGGGTGTATATTGTCCATAAAACTATCAAGTTCGATGAGACCAGAATGTGAAGGGCAGAGCAAGGCATGTATGTTTACATGGTAATTATGTTTATAATATGGAAATTCACTAAGTTACTTAAAATAATTTACATTTAAGTTTATAAAAATTGCTTTCAGAGTGGAAAATGGACTGGTGTGTGAGGGATGATGCTCCGTGTGTGCGTGCTTCTTCCGTGGGTCTCACCTATTGCCATTGTTGCCATAATGATAACAATAACCAAAATACTACTCATTAAGCTCTTAAAGCAAGTTTATGTGGTTAGAACTATTTTTTTTTTTAATTTTGTTACAGGAAGAATATAAGGCATAGAGAAGTTAAGTAAATTGTGAAGATTAAACGCAATTAGTAAGTCAGGCAACTAAATATTGAACCCAATTCTTCAATTCAGACTCCCAGTTTTTGGTTTCTTAAATATTATATTTGTTTGATTGTTTATTTATGAGAGAGAGAGAGAGAGAGAACACAAGAGGGTGGACAGCAGAGGGGGATGAGAAGCAGACTTTTAGCTGAGCAAAAAGCCCAAAGCAGGGCTATATCCCAGGACCCTGAGATCATGACCTGAGCCAAAGGCAGACACTCAACCCACTGACCCTCCCAGGTGCCCCAAGGATCCCAGTTTTTCATTACAAACATGTTCTTTTTGCCACCATCATACTTGCAACTTGCTCTGACCCTCTGATTTGGGTCAGGAGGGGCCTCTCCTAGTAGCCTGAGTAGGGTGTTGCTGTTCCAGGAGAGGGAATACCTCCCTCCTATCCTGGTTGGGTGCAGCTTTCTTGAACTTCTCTCTTTTCTCTGAAACAATTCAGGTTAAGGATCGTTCATATTTCTCTACCCCTTATATCCACTAGGACTATGAAACTTAAGAGTTCTGCCCCTCTGCTGGCCACCAGTTATTCCATGTTTCCAAAGTCAATGACAAATTCTCAGCCCTCATTTTGTATGTCCCCTCAGCAACATTTGACACAGTTGATCTCTCCCTTCTTGAAACACTTGTTTCACATGTTCAACACATCACACTCTGCCCTTTTATTTACATCATTTGCCACTTTTTCTCATTCTCCATGACTGAATCTTCCAACTCTTTCCCAAAACAAGGCATTATAAAGGCCTCAAGTCTTGGTCTTTAATCAGCACTGAGTCTTTAAGTGAAATCTTTTAACATAAAGATAACATCAATTCAATGAATCCCACAAAGATAAATCCCCAGCCTTAACTTCTTCCAGAACTCTAGAGTCATTCATCCAACTTTCTACTCAACGTCTACATTTGAACACTGCTAATTTAACATGCCCACACTCGACTATTCCTCACCCTACATCTGTTTCTCCTCTAGTTTTCTTTTTTTGCTGTTGCTGTTTTTTTTTGTATTTATCAGAAGATGAATGTTTAGATCAAAACATGAAATTTTCTTCAATTAAAAAAAATCACACTCCATATACAATTCATTAGCAAGTACAGTTGAATTTATAATCAAAAGCATATTGAATCTGACCACTTCTCACCAGCTTAATCTTTATTGTCTAGTCTCATAGGACACACAGAAATGATAGAATGCCAATATATCCTTTTTTTTTTTTACTAGCCTAATCCCTCTAAGGGAAGCCTCTGCCCCCTAATAGATGCCTTCATTGCAAGCCATGGCCATTTACTATTGAGTTTTCACACAGCTATCAAAGTGAACCTCTTAAAATGTACATAAGATCATAGAGCTCCCATCTCTCTAACCTCCAATACTCATACTGTACAGAACAAAATCCAAATTCTTCTCATAGACTCAGATGGTCATACATGGTCTCGCCTCTGATTATTTCTATGTTATCATTTCTTATTACTTTTATCCTTTTACCTCAGGGTTTTATTACTTGTTCCTCTGCCCAGAACATATTTTTTCCTCTTGATGTTCTCATGGCTCCCTATCTCATTTGCTTCATTCATGCCTCTGCTCCAACATTATCTCCTCAGAATGCTTTTTCTGGTTAGCCTCTATATAGCGCACAATATGTAATCATAGTTTTAACATTTTATTCATCACTTACTCATAGCATTATAATGTATACTTTAATATATATTTATTTATCTAGTGCCTGCCCCTCTGACTAGAATGTAAACTCTCTGCTGGTAAGGACTTTGCCTCTTTCTCACTAATATTTCCAACATCTAGAAAAGCATCTGATACATCCTAGGAACTCATTAGATATTTTTTCAGTGAATTATTAATGAGTCAGTCTCTGTGTCCACAGAGTTAACAGTTAACATTTCTTTGAGTTCTTTTAAGACTGCCTTGGGGCTAGAGTTTCTCTCATAGGAGTCAACCAGTCTCTTTTACCTTCACCCAGTACAGTACCCTTCTGCACATAATAGGCAAGTGCTTGACCCTTGGAGTTTAGTAGTCCTGGACTTAATCCCCAGTCCTTTGTCTTATTGACTATGACCATAGGCAAGGTCTACGTATCTCACTTTTCTCAGCTGGAGATTCGGCATGTATACCTACCTCATACAACTACAATATCAATTATGTTGGAAACTTCTTGAAGTACTAAACTCTGGCACACAGTAAGAACTCAAAATTGATGTTATTTCTTTTTTCATCTCTTAAAATATCTTCTCAGATTAAGCAAATTAATCTAGTCCATTCCTATATTGTTAAATTTTTAAAGCAGTTTATTCTTTTTTTTTTAAGATTATTTATTTATTTAATCATGAAAGACACAGAGAGAGGTGGAGCCATAGGCAGAGAGAGAAGCAGGCTCCCTGTGGGGAGCATGATGTGGGACTCTGTCCCAGGACCCCAGGATCACGACCTGAGCCAAAGGCAGACACTCAACCACTAAGCTACCTAGGTGCCCTAAAATAGTTTATTCTTAAGTGTAATGCTAGATGATGTTGTGTAAACCAGCCCATGTATTATAATTATATGCTAAAACACTCCCATTGGACTACCATAATACTCTGCGTTATGGTTTGTCTTAATTTTTGTATCTGTTATACGCCTAAGCATGTAAGTCATATTTTCTTTTAGTAACATGTAATTGGTTACTTTCTAGCAGAGAAAGAATGGTCATTTATAGGCAATCTCTTGTCCTAAATCTTCACATGTTGAATTTTGTTGGCAGGTAATCTCTTTGTTAAAATATTCTTTTGCTGTTTGTTGAAAATTTGTAATATTCCATTTCCATTTCCATTGAAATGACTCAAATTAACCAAAGAAACATGCTTTAAAATAATGTAGATCATAAAACCGTGCGTGCAGAGCAGATGCCTAATAGAATGGTTATCCTTACATTTTATGTTAGATCTGTGGCCAATTATATTTAGTCTTTAGTTTAATGGAGTCAATCCCAAGCAGAACAAGAAATGTGCTGTGCTTCATAAGATAACTCTTTAGTTGACAGAGGTTTCATTCATTGAATCATGTAAATGGATTTTCTATTTACTCCTCAAATATCTCAGAAAATTGATGCTTGCAGGGTCAATAATATAAACATGGGACTCTTTAAATAGAAAGAATAGGTAACTGAGTCATGCTTTTAGGAATTCAATACCTCCTGCATTCATACTTCTGATATTTTTATTGATCGACTAATGGTGAGGACAATTATCAGCTTATATTATTGTAAAATTATTACATATTCCAATAATGTTTTTTACCATATTATGAGCAGATAGTTTTGGAAGATCTCGGGAGAGCATTCCCTCTACTTATCTGATGTGGGGCCCTAACTATATAGATGTTAGAGTGCTATTATCAGGCCCGTCTCAATATTACCACTAATTATGAGATTTTGGAAATTTATCTAACTAGACTCAATTTTCCTCTTTGAAAATAAAAAAAAAAAAGACTTGAACTAAATTGTTTGTAATGCTTTTCTGCTTCGCTGGCTCATCTATGCTATTTCAATGTCTAAGGGGAAGGTCTGGCACAGTTGCTATAAGCAAACTTCTGTGTGATGGGTTAACCCAGTGCTGAAATACTTAAATCTGGCATTTGTGGTTTAAAATTGTTAGGGGAAAAAATCTCAGCCATCTTCTAGAAAATTCATACCATAATATATTCATCAAGCATTCAGACTATTCTTATCACACAATAGCTAGAAGATTTCATATTGTTCCCAGTATGTGTAAGAGCCACCACCGATTTGAGGTATATTGTATTGATTTTGCTCATTCTTTAAGAAGTACAAAAAGGGTTTTTTTTTTTTTTTGATAAATGATATTTTCTTAGATAAATGACCATTCTATCAAGAATGTAAATATAACAATCTAAGATTTTCAGAGATGTTCCTAGAATTTAAATTCTACCTTATTGCTTATTTGGGGATTCAGAAATATATATGCAACATTTTAAATATGAAAAGGCTTCTAATTTCTGTAGTTAAAGGATGATAAATTTATTAGTATTTGTTCATAACATTATTATTTTGGGTGGTAATATAGTAGAGCTATTGGGAAAGATATCAGTAACTTGAATGGATTTCCAGTAAGTTTGTAAGTGGGTCTTAGTGAAGTTTATTTTGCTTCACTTACATGAAGAGAGTCCACATTTTAAATGCATAGCTCTGCATTTAGACATGTTTTGAATACAAGCTGGTCCCTGAAATTAATGTTCTAGCTTTTTCTCTTAATTTTCAGTTCAGCAGAGTGTGTCCTGATGGTAGTTCTAATTTACTATTGAGCATAAATTAAATATGTATTAATCAGTTTACATGCAAACACACTCAAATATTTAGATGTGGTGGCCTTCAATGTTTATATTTAAACAACCATCTCTTTAGCAATCCCTGATAGTTCCCCCACCGCAGGGAACAATAAAACCATACAGATGGCTTAGTTTTATATATGGGCTTTAAATAAGCAATGTGTCTTTCTTTTCTTTAAAAAAATCAGCTAGAATTTATTGATTGCTCATTATCTGCCTAGGGGCAAGGCTCAATTTTTTTTTTTTTTTTTTTTATTGGTGTTCAATTTACTAACATACAGAATAACACCCAGTGCCCGTCACCCATTCACTCCCACCCCCCACCCTCCTCCCCTTCTACCGCCCCTAGTTCGTTTCCCAGAGTTAGCAGTCTTTATGTTCTGTCTCCCTTTCTGATATTTCCCACACATTTCTTCTCCCTTCCCTTATTTTCCCTTTCACTATTATTTATATTCCCCAAATGAATGAGAACATATAATGTTTGTCCTTCTCCGACTGACTTACTTCACTCAGCATAATACCCTCCAGTTCCATCCACGTTGAAGCAAACGGTGGGTATTTGTCATTTCTAATAGCTGAGTAATATTCCATTGTATACATAAACCACATCTTCTTTATCCATTCATCTTTCGTTGGACACCGAGGCTCCTTCCACAGTTTGGCTATCGTGGCCATTGCTGCTAGAAACATCGGGGTGCAGGTGTCCCGGCGTTTCATTGCATTTGTATCTTTGGGGTAAATCCCCAACAGTGCAATTGCTGGGTCGTAGGGCAGGTATATTTTTAACTGTTTGAGGAACCTCCACACAGTTTTCCAGAGTGGCTGCACCAGTTCACAGTCCCACCAACAGTGTAAGAGGGTTCCCTTTTCTCCGCATCCTCTCCAACATTTGTTGTTTCCTGCCTTGTTAATTTTCCCCATTCTCACTGGTGTGAGGTGGTATCTCATTGTAGTTTTCATTTGTATTTCCCTGATGGCAAGTGATGCAGAGCATTTTCTCATATGCATGTTGGCCATGTCTATGTCTTCCTCTGTGAGATTTCTCTTCATGTCTTTTGCCCATTTCATGATTGGATTGTTTGTTTCTTTGGTGTTGAGTTTAATAAGTTCTTTATAGATCTTTGAAACTAGCCCTTTATCTGATATGTCATTTGCAAATATCTTCTCCCATTCTGTAGGTTGTCTTTGAGTTTTGTTGACTGTATCCTTTGCTGTGCAAAAGCTTCTTATCTTGATGAAGTCCCAATAGTTCATTTTTGCTTTTGTTTCTTTTGCCTTCGTGGATGTATCTTGCAAGAAGTTACTATGGCCGAGTTCAAAAAGGGTGTTGTCTGTGTTCTTCTCTAGGATTTCGATGGAATCTTGTCTCACATTTAGATCTTTCATCCATTTTGAGTTTATCTTTGTGTATGGTGAAAGAGAGTGGTCTAGTTTCATTCTTCTGCATGTGGATGTCCAATTTTCCCAGCACCATTTATTGAGGAGACTGTCTTTCTTCCAATGGATAGTCTTTCCTCCTTTATCGAATATTAGTTGCCCATAAAGTTCAGGGTCCACTTCTGGATTCTCTATTCTGTTCCACTGATCTATGTGTCTGTTTTTGTGCCAGTACCACACTGTCTTGATGACCACAGCTTTGTAGTACAACCTGAAATCTGGCATTGTGATGCCCCCAGATATGGTTTTCTTTTTTAAAATTCCCCTGGCTATTCGGGGTCTTTTCTGATTCCACACAAATCTTAAAATAATTTGTTCTAACTCTCTGAAGAAAGTCCATGGTATTTTGATAGGGATTGCATTAAACGTGTATATTGCCCTGGGTAACATTGACATTTTCACAATATTAATTCTGCCAATCCATGAGCATGGAATATTTTTCCATCTCTTTGTGTCTTCCTCAATTTCTTTCAGAAGTGTTCTATAGTTTTGAGGGTATAGATCCTTTACATCTTTGGTGAGGTTTATTCCTAGGTATCTTATGCTTTTGGGTGCAATTGTAAATGGGATTGACTCCTTAATTTCTCTTTCTTCAGTCTCATTGTTAGTGTATAGAAATGCCACTGACTTCTGGGCATTGATTTTGTATCCTGCCACGCTACCGAATTGCTGTATGAGTTCTAGCAATCTTGGGGTGGAGACTTTTGGGTTTTCTATGTAGAGTATCATGTCATCGGCGAAGAGGGAGAGTTTGACTTCTTCTTTGCCAATTTGAATGCCTTTAATGTCTTTTTGTTGTCTGATTGCTGAGGCTAGGACTTCCAGTACTATGTTGAACAGCAGTGGTGAGAGTGGACATCCCTGTCTGGTTCCTGATCTTAGGGGAAAGGCTCCTAGTGCTTCCCCATTGAGAATGATATTTGCTGTGGGCTTTTCATAGATGGCTTTTAAGATGTCGAGGAATGTTCCCTCTATCCCTACACTCTGAAGAGTTTTGATCAGGAATGGATGCTGTATTTTGTCAAATGCTTTCTCTGCATCCAATGAGAGGATCATATGGTTCTTGGTTTTTCTCTTGCTGATATGATGAATCACATTGATTGTTTTACGGGTGTTGAACCAGCCTTGTGTCCCAGGGATAAATCCTACTTGGTCATGGTGAATAATTTTCTTAATGTACTGTTGGATCCTATTGGCCAGTATCTTGTTGAGAATTTTTGCATCCATGTTCATCAGGGATATTGGTCTGTAATTCTCCTTTTTGGCAGGGTCTTTGTCTGGCTTTGGAATTAAGGTGATGCTGGCCTCATAGAACGAATTTGGAAGTACTCCATCTCTTTCTATCTTTCCAAACAGCTTTAGGAGAATAGGTATGGTTTCTTCTTTAAACGTTTGATAAAATTCCCCTGGGAAGCCATCTGGCCCTGGACTCTTGAGTCTTGGGAGGTTTTTGATGACTGCTTCAATTTCCTCCCTGGTTATTGGTCTGTTCAGGTTTTCTGTTTCTTCCTGTTCCAGTTTTGGTAGTTTGTGGCTTTCCAGGAATGCGTCCATTTCTTCCAGATTGCCTAATTTATTGGCGTATAGCTGTTCATAATATGTTTTTAAAATCGTTTGTATTTCCTTGGTGTTGGTAGTGATCTCTCCTTTCTCATTCATGATTTTATTAATTTGAGTCTTCTCTCTCTTCTTTTTAATAAGGCTGGCTAATGGTTTATCTATCTTGTTAATTCTTTCAAAGAACCAACTCCTGGTTTTGTTGATCTGTTCCACAGTTCTTCTGGTCTCGATTTCGTTGAGTTCTGCTCGAATCTTTATTAACTCCCTTCTTCTCTTGGGTGTAGGATCTATTTGCTGTTTTTTCTCTAGCTCCTTTATGTGTAAGGTGAGCTTTTGTATTTGAGTTCTTTCCTGTTTTTGAATGGATGCTTGTATTGCGATGTATTTCCCCCTTAGGACTGCTTTTGCTGCATCCCAAAGATTTTGAACGGTTGTATCTTCATTCTCATTAGTTTCCATGAATCTTTTTAATTCTTCCTTAATTTCCTGGTTGACCCTTTTATCTTTTAGCAGGATGGTCCTTAACCTCCACGTGTTTGAGGTCCTTCCAAACTTCTTGTTGTGATTTAGTTCTAATTTCAAGGCATTATGGTCTGAGAATATGCAGGGGACAATCCCAATCTTTTGGTATCGGTTCAGACCCGATTTGTGACCCAATATGTGGTCTATTCTGGAGAAAGTTCCATGTGCGCTTGAGAAGAATGTGTATTCAGTTGAGTTTGCATGTAAAGTTCTGTAGATATCTGTGAAATCCATCTGGTCCAGTGTATCATTTAAAGCTCTCGTTTCTTTGGAGATGTTTTGCTTAGAAGACCTATCGAGTATAGAAAGAGCTAGATTGAAGTCACCAAGTATAATTGTATTATTATCTAAGTATTTCTTCACTTTGGTTAATAATTGATTTATATATTTGGCAGCTCCCACATTCGGAGCATATATATTGAGGATTGTTAAGTCCTCTTGTTGAATAGATCCTTTAAGTATGATATAGTGTCCCTCTTCATCTCTCACTACAGTCTTTGGGGTAAATTTTAGTTTATCTGATATAAGGATGGCTACCCCTGCTTTCTTTTGAGGACCATTCGAATGGTAAATGGTTCTCCAACCTTTTATTTTCAGGCTGTAGGTGTCCTTCTGTCTAAAATGAGTCTCTTGTAGACAGCAAATAGATGGGTCCTGCTTTTTTATCCAGTCTGAAACCCTGCGCCTTTTGATGGGGTCATTAAGCCCGTTCACATTCAGAGTTACTATTGAGAGATATGAGTTTAGTGTCATCATGATATCTATTCAGTCTTTGTTTTTGTGGACTATTCCACTGAACTTCTTCTTAAAGGGGAATTTTAAGAGTCCCCCTTAAAATTTCTTGCAGAGCTGGTTTGGAGGTCACATATTCTTTTAGTTGCTGCCTGTCTTGGAAGCTCTTTATCTCTCCTTCCATTTTGAATGAGAGCCTTGCTGGATAAAGTATTCTTGGTTGCATGTTCTTCTCATTTAGGACCGTGAATCTATAATGCCAGCCCTTTCTGGCCTGCCAGGTCTCTGTGGAGAGGTCTGCTGTTACCCTAATACTCCTCCCCATAAAAGTCAGGGATTTCTTGTCTCTTGCTGCTTTAAGGATCTTCTCCTTATCTTTGGAATTTGCAAGCTTCACAATTAAATGTCGAGGTGTTGAACGGTTTTTATTGATTTTAGGGGGGGATCTCTCTATTTCCTGGATCTGAATGCCTGTTTCCCTTCCCAGATTAGGAAAGTTTTCAGCTAGAATTTGTTCAAATACATATTCTGGCCCTCTGTCCCTTTCGGCGCCCTCGGGAACCCCAATTAAACGTAGGTTTTTCTTCCTCAGGCTGTCGTTTATTTCCCTTAATCTATCTTCATGGTCTTTTAATTGTTTGTCTCTTTTTTCCTCAGTTTCCCTCTTTGCTATCAACTTGTCTTCTATGTCACTCACTCGTTCTTCCACCTCGTTAACCCTCGTCGTTAGGACTTCTAGTTTGGATTGCATCTCATTCAATTGATTTTTAATTTCTGCCTGATTAGCTCTAAATTCTGCAGTCATGAAGTCTCTTGAGTCCTTTATACTTTTTTCTAGAGCCACCAGTAGCTGTATAATAGTGCTTCTGAATTGGCTTTCTGACATTGAATTGTAATCCAGATTTTGTAACTCTGTGGGAGAGAGGACTGTTTCTGATTCTTTCTTTTGAGGTGAGGTTTTCCTTCTAGTCATTTTGCTCAGTGCAGAGTGGCCAAAAGCAAATTGTATTGGGAAAAAGAGAAAAAGAGAGGAGAGAAAGAAGGAAAGAAAAGAGAAAGAGAAGAAAAAAAAAGGGAAGAAAAAGAGAAAAAAAAACGGAAAAAAAAAAAGAGAAGAAGAAAAAGAGAAAGAAAAAGAAAGGAGAAAAAAAAGGGGGTGGGGGAAGGAAACAAATCAAAAAGCAAAACAAAACAAAAACAAAACAAAACAAAAAAAAAAAAAAAAAAAAAGAACCACGGGGGAGTATCTTCTGTTCTGTGTACTTTAAGTCCCTTGGCTTCCCCTGGAAGTTGTCGGTCAGTCTAGCTGGTCTTCTGGGGGAGGGGCCTGCTGTGCTGATTTTCAGGTGTTAGCAGTTGGGGGAGCTGCTGTGCCCCTGCCTGGTGCAGGGCTCAGGGGGGGTTGTTTACCCCGTGAGGCCGCAGGAGGAACAGCCCTAGTGGCGGGGCAGCTCTGGAAACCTGGATTCAGCTCCGGCAGGAACTCCGTCTGCAGGGCCTGGAGGCTCCGGGGCGGGGCCGCTGATGTGCTCAGCTGGGGCAGGAGCGTCCTCGCTGTCCTGGGCCCTCCCGGCCTCTGCCTGTCCCGGGGGAGGCGGGATCCTGGGCTGTGTCCCAGCGCCCTGTGCTCCGGGGCCTGCGCTGGTGGATTCGCGCTCCCGGGCCGCGCAGCCCCCTCCGCGGAGCCGCCGCCCGAGCCCCTCCGAGCTGCTCCTGGAACCGCGCAGCCCCCTCCGCACGGAGCCTCTTCCTCTGCCCGAGCCCCTCCGAGCTGCCCCCGCCCCGCAGCCCCCTCCGCGGAGCCGCCGCCCGAGCCCCTTCAGCTGCTCCGGGTCCCGCCGGGTCCCGCCGTGCGCGCTGCAGCCCTTAGGGAGCTCGGCGCATCTCCCGGCGCGCAGTTGCTGTTACTGTCCCCGGGAGCCCGAGGGCATCCCCGCCCTCCTGGGTCCTGCTCCAACTCCCCGCGAGCCCCTTTCCCCCGGGAAGGTCGGTGCAGCTCCTGCGTCTCCGGGACGGGGCTCTCCTGTCCTGGGGACACTCGCCCCGGCCTCAGCCCGGCTCCTCGCGGGGCCCTCCCCCTCGGATCCTTTGTGTCTTTATTTCTTTTTCCCCGTCTTCCTACCTTGATGGAAGCGCGAACTCTTCTCACTGTTGCATTCCAGCTGGTCTCTCTTTAAATCTCAGGCCGAATTCCTAGATTTTCAGGATAATTTGAAGGTTTTCTAGGTAGTTTGGTGGAGACAGGTGATTTGGAGACCCTGCTCTTCCGCCATCGTGCCCCTCCCCCTCAAGGCTCAATTTTTACATTGAGAAGTGTGGAAATAACTTTTCTGCTAATAGAAGTGAGATAGTTTCCTCTTAGATTCAATAACTCAATCCTTCCTCTTGATCAGTTCATTGTTGGATAAAGTGTAAAATGATTCAAAAGACTTTAATTTTTCCCGATAAAGAATCAGAATATGTGATAAATTTGGAAAATGAAGAGGTTGTGGAATTGGTAATCTATCTACTAAATTTTGATTTTTGTTATCTCTCTGCTTCTTCATTTTGTGTATCGTGATACTGAAATTCCATGTGTATGGAACATCTCACTGGAAAGCCACTTTCATGCAAACTTGGATATATTTTTTTCTCCAAATGAAGTTACAGATATTCCCCCACTTTTAAAAAGTTTACATTACTCTACTTCAGTTTGATAAGACCTGCAATAGTATGTATTTTTGCTATCTGAATGAAATCAGAAGAGGATTTTATCTTAGTTAAAAAGATGAAAAGTGCAAATAGCCTTCAGCATGTGATTTTCAGAGAGCCAGTACAGAGGCAGTGCTAACCTGAGCAGTGAGAGTGGGACAGCCCAGCCGCCTCCCCAGGAACTACAATCAGCATCTCAGCTTCAAGCCATGACATTTGAACTGTGTCTGTGACCATCTGTGCTTTATCTCAATTTATTTAGTGCATCCATTAGCAAGACGTGTCTTAAGATATCAGAAAAGCTTGAGAGATATTTTTGGGGTCTGGGAATGCTCAAAACATTTTTCATTTAAATTAATGGCGATTAGTTTTTATGCCATTTCAGCTTATGAAAGGTTTCATAGAACACGCTACTTGCAGATAGTGGCGGAAACCTATACTGAATTGAGCCCAAGCTTAAGATTCAGGTTTCCTATGTGATCTTGGACAAAAAGAAAAGAAGCTATTTAAAAACAGCTAAAGAACGAAATGTATCATGTATCCTCTGTCTAGATAAGAGTCTAGATAATCTGGTAGATATTGATAGACTGGAGATCCATGTTATACTACGATAAAATGTTCAATTAAACTACCCTATGCAGTAATTTGTATAGCCTACCCAGTGACATTGTCTTGCAGTAACATTGGTGGTGCTGGCTCAGCCTAAACTCTGGAGGTAACACACAAGATGAAAGCTTAGAACTGAATGTTGCTTTCTCTGACTGCCCTTATGAAGACTTGATTTTAGAAAACTTTTGACCACATTGAAAGCCAAGGGCAGGAGGGGGAAGGTTGGGGAAGAATGGGAATATAAAGAGCTTAGCCAAGGGAGGAGGGGGTGGGGGAGAATGGGAATGTAAAGAGCTTGATAATTAAGGCCTTAAAGTCAGAAACCCCAAAACAAAGCAGATTATACTTTAAGAAGCTTTAGGGAGACAAAACATGAGCCAAATTACTCAGTTGAATAAAGTGATTCAGGGAAAATGTTATAACATAATTAGGATGTTGTAACCAATGAAATTACCTAGTTTAATAAAAAAAACACATGGAAAATATCAGAATTGTAGGCTTAGGGTAGGCTTGAATTAAGGAGAGAGGAACACACACACACAGAGAGAACCAAAAAAGAAAAAAAATGAAACATACTTTCCAGATACATATAAAAAAATCTGGATATTATTATTGGCAGATGAAAACACTCTTGCACAAATCAAATTCAATGTGTATTTTGAGAGGACCAAATTGTCAAAACACAAGCCTGGGTTTTTTTTAAAAGCCTCTGAAACTTTAATTTTATACATCCTTTAGGAACACATCCTTCCACTGGTAGCAGATAGCTAAGAGATGTATGGCTTCCTCAGAACCGCCTAATCCTAAATGTCTACTTCAGATGTGGTATAAATCACAAAAGATGAGAAGTAATGTACACAGTGCAGGAAGCTGCTATAGAGAAAAACAGGCAAGAGTAGGGCAGTATTATTAGTTAGTCCCCTCTTGACCACAGCAGGAAAACTTGTCAATCCATTATTTTCAGTATTACAATAATGCTATGGAAAAGTAACTACTGTTTTATTCAATTCTCTCACTTCCTGAAGATAAGACTACATGTTATTTATAGATTCTGAACTTTAAACAAAATTTGGTGACTGGGAGTGAGTTTGTGCTCTCTTCAAAAAGAGGTTAATTACATTCTCTTTGTGGGACATTAAGGGAAGAGTGCCCTATACCCAGAAATACAGCAAGGGATCACCAAATCATGTGTTTTTCTATATTTTTCAGACTCCTTGGAAATTAGACATGAACAATATACCAGGGTTCTGGCCAATGAGATATAAGTGGAAGTGAAGGAAGGCACTTTACAACATAGTTCCCAAACCCATTTTTCAGAATCCTGCTGTTCTTCGCTCTTATCTGGTGACACATCCCAGAGGGAACTATACACAAGTTAGGGTCCTATCCAGTCCTAATTGAACAGAGATGTGAGCAAGAAATAAAATTTTATTAGTTTGTTATCTTAAGAATTTGGGTGAATTTATTATCAAGCATAGGCTAGACTGTCTCTTGACTTCCATTGTTGTTCTTGAAATGACAACTTTATACTCTAAATTTTTTGAAAATACTCTGCATTGTGTGGGTGTGTGTGCTCATTTTAAAGATATTTTCTTGGGATGTCTGAGTGGCTTAGTGGTTGAGCATCTGCCTTTGGCCCAAGGCATGATCCTGGAGTACCAGGTTGGAGTCCTGGGATCGAGTCCCACATTGGGCTTCCCACATGGAGCCTGCTTCTCCCTCTGCCTAGGTCTCTGCCTCCCCCCTCCTCTCTCTCTGTCTCTCATGAATAAATAAATGAAATCTTTTTAAAAAATAAAGATATTTTCTGTTTGGCTTCCTGAAGTTTTTATAAGTTGTGGATTTATTATTTTTATTGAATATACTGCAATTCTTACATCTGAGAATTGGTGTTTTAGTCTGCACATTCTATGACTCAAACACTGTTTCTGCCTCATTTTTGCTCTCCTTTTCCTGTGAATCCTTTATTTATTTTTATTTTTTTTCCTGTGAATCCTTTAAAACACATGGTAGTTATTCCACATTCTTCCTTTTCTCTCCATCTCATCTCTCACTTTGTAGACTTTCTCTGACTTGTCCTTAAATATATCAGTTCTCTTCAACTCTGCTTAATTTGCTACTAAATTTATCCATTAATTTCTTAATTTGTTATTGTATTTTTCTCTTCTAGAAATTATTTTTTCTTCAAATGTGCCATATTGATTTTAGAGTTTCTAGATCATTTCTGAGGTTTTCAAGTTTGACTTTAGGTTATTTCTTATTGTTGGTCATTCTGTTGTATGCCTGTCTGTTCCTGATTATCTTTGGTTTTATACAAGACATTGTTGTTTTTTTTAAATTTTTTATTTATTTATGATAGTCACAGAGACAGAGAGAAAGAGAGAGGCAGAGACATAGGCAGAGGGAGAAGCAGGCTCCATGCACCGGGAGCCCGACGTGGGATTCGATCCCGGGTCTCCAGGATCGCGCCCTGGGCCAAAGGCAGGCGCTAAACCGCTGTGCCACCCAGGGATCCCCAAGACATTGTTTTTAAGAAAAATAGATATAAATAACATGAGTCCTCAGATAACATTCTATTCCTCAAGAGAGTACTTCTAGTTACTTTCATGGAACCCCCTTGAGTGCTGACAGTATGGGACTCTTGAACTCCATTGATAAATTGTAAAGGCGAACTAAAGCGCTAGAGAGAATAGCTCTTCTGGTTCTCTAACTACCAGTGTGTATAGCCTGTTAGGTGCTTAGCCTCAAGTGTGGGCCAGATTATCTTGTTTCCTGCTCTGAAGGGCTAGTTGATGTCACTTGATTTCTAAGCTCTGATGCAACAAAGTTATGTGACTTCATCTCCTGGGGGAAAAAATTGCTGATGTCACAAAAGCAGAGGATGCAGTCAGTATACTGAGAGATAACACACTTTATTCCTTTCTATTATTTTCCAGAATTATTTAGTAAAGATAAACTGAATCTAACATCATATCTAGCCACACCACAATTAAATCCGTATCTTAGTCATAATTTTGTGTGTCTATATGATAACTACTATTTACTGGGATAGATATTTCATTTTAAACTCTATCTTTCCATTAAATTTTAAAGGACAAGTTATATGCATGTATATTTCTTACACATATACCTAAGTACTTCATTAATTGAAATTGGGTATGTGCAAAGAAAGATGGTGCCTTACTAAGGCAGATGAGGTAGGAAGCATGCCTCACAATATGGTGATAAAATATGGTTAGTTCTCCTTTAATGATTTAAAATCATCTATATCACTCATTTCAGTTAAACTTTATTTCCTCCCCCTGATTTCAGTTTTTATACTTCCATAGTTCTCTTCCCTTTTAGGCTCTTAAATCCTTTCTTCCATCTACCAAAATTTACTTGCTTAGAAGAAGTAATTAGAATAATTTTTAATGTAAAATCCAGCCAATGAATACTTTGCAGTTTCACACTTATCTCTATTGAACAAAATTTTTTCCATTCTTAATCATTTAAGGTTTTACACATTGGGTTGATAGCATAGTTGTGGCCATGGGATCAGGGAGATAAAAGTATTGGGCACTTTTTTACAACCTATAAAATAGTCCATTGAAGACCAGTTTCAGCTAATTTTAAATCTAAAAATTAGAATTAAGTTACAAAAATTTCATTATCAGAAAAGGTTGCCACTAGACTAGCAAGCAGAGGGACTCAAGAAATATAGCCTTTTCTCATAATGCCCATCAACTGCTTAAGCTTTCCTTCTTTCAAGAATTTATTCAGGAGAGACTCTCAGCTTTATTCTGGAATCCCCCTCTTTAACCAAAGAGAAATTTGAAATATTGAAAATAATTGTCATTTTGAAAGGTAAAATGTTAAATTTGTATCTAGAAGGCATTATGGCTGTTAAAAATGTTGATATAGCATCCACAAAGACAGCAAGCAATGGTTTTCATTTTCAATTCAAATGCATGGAAAGAAAATCAAAAAAAGGTCTGTTCATAAGTCTTGTGAAAGCATAGAACCTGTGTCCTGCCTGGCAGAGAGAATAATTTTAAATGTCCCCAGAAGTGTTAACTGAATGTAATGTCAAACTGTCAACAACTGCTTTCAAAAAATAAATTACCTCTAATACTTTGTGTATTTTTTCACACCTTCTATTCCCCTGTTACCAATTAGTTAATACTCGCTTTGACAGAGAGATGATGATTCTCAATAATCTAGGACTTTAGATATAGCATGAATAACTTTAATAATGCTCTTACAGGGGAAAATCTCTCATAAAGCCTCACTATATCAAATCCTAATTTAGAGAAATGCAGCAACAAGCTGCAAAGTGCTCTCAAGTTAATGGGCAAATGTTTATTGGATTCTCATTTCTCGTCAGTTTCATGTTTCACCGATGTTTCTATCCTCTCCCAGGGACACATTTCCTAAAGGAATTTATATTGTTTTTATTGATCGCCATAGAAAATTAAAGTTATATTCAGCAAGAATAAAATATATCATTCTTGAATTACTAAACAGTCTGTGCTATGATACACATGAGAAGCATAGTTATCAGAAAACGAGGTCACATTTTAATGTGTCTGAAAGAAGTATTTATATGAAGAGGTTGGGGATGTGGGCCAGGGTATAATAAAAATTATATATGAGTCAAGTAAACAAGCTAAAGAACTTTCAGACTAAATAGCAAGGCAACTATGTCTTAGGTAGCAGGTAAGAAAAAATTAATGTTGTATCAGAGAATCCGGAAAAATCTAAGATATTACACTGTAATCAAAATAAGAATGCTATTATAGAGTTTAATCTTAGCAGAATTCCAAGTTTATGGTCTTTTACTTTTGTAAAAGTACTCTACCCAACCCCCTTCCCTTGGCTCCTCTTCTCCTTCATTGACCTCTATCCCCAGCCCCAGGTCATCATGGTACTCCAGGGACTCTCAGGACACTGACTATGGAGCACATGGGTCTGCCTCTTTTCTGTACTCCTTCCCTTTCCTCCATCTTCTTCCAGTAAAATATTATTATGTGCCAGAGTCCACTACTTTCCCCATTTGTCATGGCCATAGAGCTCTTGGTATAAAATAAAGCTCCCCTTATTTTGTGATAAATACGTAGCAAATGCTAGGAAGAAAAAAAACACAATTTCTCTCAATTCTTTACTTTCCACACAGGCACAGCTGGCTGAGTGCTCTCATTAAAACCGAAGTCAAATTATATCCATTCTTTGATCACAACTCTCCAATGGATTTCTGTCTTACTTAGATTCAAAACTGAAGTCCCTGCAATATTAAAATGTTCTACAAAACCTGATGCAATCTGCAATTAGACAACAAGTCTTCTCCGCCCACCCTGCTTGTACTCTCTGACTTTTCATCTCTTTGCATTCATTTCCAGTGACACTGCTTTCCTCAGGGTCTCTACCATTTTGGGATACTTCTGGTCAGAGCCTCTGTTCTTGCCCTTACTTTTTCCCAAAATACTATTTCTCAGTGATCTATAAAGTTGAACCCCTGACCTTCTTTAGGCTTTGCAGTAATGTCACCTTTTTTAGAAGAGCCCTTTCCTGTTTGTGCTATAAAATTACATTCCCTAGTTTCCTTTCTCCACTTCTTTTCTCCCTTAGATCTCACTACTATCCAGTGTACTATATATGTGATTCATTGTTCTCATTTTTCTCTATCTTCTCATTAGAATATAAGCACCGTGAGGGTTGAAATTTTTGCCTGTTTTGCATACTCGAAGTGCCTAAATAACACTTGGTACATAATATACTAACAAAAAAGAAAAATGGTCACTGCCAGTACATGAATATATCTCATAAAGTGGGCATTAAAAACTGAACCTGTATATACTGAGGCGCAGAAAAATTGCTCAGGTCCAAGAATTGGACCTATGTCTTTCTGCCTTTTATAGCAAAGCAATTTAACAGTTTTTAAATCAGTAGGACTTTTTCATTTAACACTGGCTTTCTTGCAGCAATTTTTCATCAAAAGCATTGTGTATTACAGTTAAAGTTTCAGTTGCCATGCCAAATTTTTAAAAATAATTTTGATCATTTCCCTCAAATCTCACAAGTAGAGGGTACTTTTCTAATGAGACCAGTACTCAGTGTGTTTATAACATCAAGATATTAAGAGCTCATGTAAAGACCCAACATGGAATAAGCAGTCTTTTCTTCTGTCCTTATAATAAGTAAAAAACCAAATAACCTGAAAATCAGTAAACTTTCTTGCAACTATCTGAAAACTGAGGGCACAGGAAAAATCACCACCCTGAAATCACAGGGTGATTTTCCCCTGAAATCTGGGGAAACAGGTAAATCCAGAATGTCAGGGCCCAGATAAGTTTACCTGGAACAGAAGCCACTGGGCCATAAGCTGATAGGAACAGTCATACACTACTTTTGACAAATTGCTGGAGGCTATGGGTGAACTAGCATGAGAACAAAAAACTCAAGAGCCACAGTTTTCCATCAGACCCCACATTTTTACAGATTTCACTTAAAAGGAGACCCAGTAAGTTCTCACAGTAAGAGAGAGGAAAGACCCTCTGGTGGCAGGGAGGGAGAAGTTACCATACAAGATATACCAAGAGTCTTCTCCATACCTAAAGCCTACTCTCTAAGGGGTAACAATTTCCCAGAGTCTTATCACAGGTGGGACAGGGCATTTCTCTCTCTCCACTCCCCTCCAGCCTTCCTGTCTCATATAAGGATGAAAAAATCTAAATCATAGCTGTGAAGGTCACAACAAAGGAAATTAGACCAATGGAAACACTGAGATTTAATCATTACTTTATAAGATAAATAACCCTACATCTTTCCACCACACCAACAGGACTCCAGTATAATATGAATGGATTACAGCTGTAAAAGATAAAATTCAGATTCTATTTAAGGATTTTTTAGGAAGACCCAAAGACAACAAGAGAGACAAAAACAAATCAAAGCCTCTGACACCTACAAATATAGCAAACATTAAACACAGCCCAACTCAACCAGTCAACATAAAACTTCGTACTAAAGGCTTATGACCACATTTACTACCGCCCAATGCACCATGTCTATCTTTCAACAACAACAACAACAACACAAAGCTCAAAGGCAGGCTATAAAAGGCAAGAACACCGTCTTAAGAGACAAAGTTAGCATGGGAACCAAATTAAGATATGGCACAGATTTTGGAATTCTTGTACAGGAAATTTAAAAAAATAACTATGATTAATATACTGAAGCATTAATGGGAAAAGTACACAGCATGCAAGGACAGATGGGTCATGCAAAGCAGAGAGGTGAAAACTAAGAATCAAAAGGAAATACTAAAAATCATACACACTTTGGCTTTGGTGGGCTCATCAGTAAACTAGATCCAGCCAAGAAAAGAATCAGTGAACATGAAGAAATGTCAGTAGAGACCTCCAAAACTGAAATGCACAGAAAAAAAAATAGGAAAAAAAAAAATAAAACACAAGACAAAAGAAAAACAGAATAAGCAAGAACAAGAACTATTGCACAATTTGAAAATATATAATGTACACATAATTGGAATAGTGGAAGAAGAAAGTGGATATACAAGAAAATATTTCAAATAATAATGGTTGAAAATATTTCCAAATCAATGACAGACACCAAACTATAGATCTGAGAAGTATAGAAAACACGAAACAGATTAAATACCAAAAACTGTGCACACAGGCATATCATATTCAAAGTACAAAAACCCAGAGACAATGATTTCTGCAGAAAACAGAGGGAAAAATTCACCTTAGCTATGCAGAAGTAGTTACAAGAATTACAGTAGATTCTTTGTCAGAAACCATGCAAGTAAGAAGAAAGTGAAGTATTTAAATTATTTAAAAATAATAATAAATTCCTAGAATCCTATATTAAGTGAAATTATCCTTAAAAACTAAACGATAAATGAGAATCTCCCAGAGAAAACACAAAATGAGAAAATTTATTACTGCAGAACTGCCCCATAAGAAATGCTAAAAGATCTTTAAGCAGAAGAAAAATACGATATTTCAGAACCTTGGATCTCCATTTAAAAAGGAAAAGTATTAGAAATAGAAAATGAAATATAATACATTTTAATTCTTAATTGATCTAACAAATAACTGTGTAAAATACTAGCAACAGTATATGGGATGATAATAGCATATGGATGATTGGAATAAATAGCAGCAGTATTATAAAGAGAGAAATTGGGAATATTGTGTTACAAATTATCTAGAATACACGTGAGGCAGCTGCTATTATTTAAAGGTGGACTTTGATTCATTAGTAATATACACTGCAAACTTCAGGGAGCCATGAGAAAATTTCAAAAGAAGTGTAATTGCTCTGCTAAGAGAGGAATCCCATAAAACACCCCAAACCAGTAAAGGCAGAATAAAGGATAAAAAGAGGGCAGCCTGGGTGGCTCAGCGGTTTAGCACCACCTTTGGCCCAGGGTGTGATCCTGGAGATCTGGGATCGAGTCCCATGTTGGGTTCCCTGCATGAAGCCTGCTTCTCCCTCTGCCTGTGTCTCTGCCTCTCTCTCTCTCTGTCTCTCATGAATAAATAAAATCCTTTAAAAAAAGGATAAATTGAGACCCAAAATACAACAAATAGAGTTACAAACATGGTGGGTATCAATCCAACCATATCAATAATCACTATAAGTGTGAATGGTTTAAATATACGAATTAAGACAACATATGTTAGATTAAAGAAACAAAAATAATGAGACCCAGTTATATACAGTTTTCAAAGAAACCACTTCATTATATAAAGAACCTATCTAAGGAATTCAATTTAGTCTAACAAATGCCATTGAGCTCAGCTTAAGTGCCAGATCATCACCGTATTAGCATCAAGGATAAAATGAAATAAAAATGCACCATTGTCCTTGTCAAGATTTCATGGTTCCAATACTTCTTGTGATCAGGGTATGTTATGGACTAAATGTTTGTGTCCCTGCCAAATTTATATGTCAAAACCCTAAGCCCCAATACAACACTATTTGAAGATAAAGACTCTGAAGGGATAATAAAAGTTAAGTAAAGCCATAAAGGCATATGGCCCTAAACTGAAAGGGCTGGTGCCCTTAGAAGAGGAGGAAGAGAGTTCTCACTCTGCCATGTTGAGGACATGGCAAGAAGGCAGCCCATCTGCAAACCAAGAAGAAAGCCCTCAACTAGATAACAAATTGCCTCGTACCTTATCCTGGACTTCCCAGTCTCAAAATCCATGAGCTTACTAAGACTTCCCCTACTTGCAGAAGAGCTCCAGTGGTAAACCAACCCATCTGTAACTTGTTTATTCCTTCCTATATCATAGGAAAACCCCTCTGTCAGACACTGATCTTAGGATCATGGGTGCCTTCCCCATTGCAATAATGTAAGTAAAATCAAACTTGCTTTTCCAGTTTTTATCACTGTGCCATTGCTGAACATGGAGTGATCTGCCTTTTTACCAATAAAGGCAATTCATACTATAAAGAAAGCCATATCATTTAAGTCTCAATGAACTTTGAAGGTACATTTTTATGGGTACATATGAATTCTCTGCATTTTGTTGAATTATATCTAGGAATATTTTAATGTTGCAATGTTTACTTGTAAATGTCTGCATTTGGATGGGTATTAGTTTCCTCTAGTTTGTAATAAGAATATATTTCAAGTGCTTTGCATGAGATTACATATTTTATTCTAATATTTTTATGATGGGTACCAATATTATTCCAATTTTACATAAAAGATTATGAAATTTGCCCAAAGAGAATCTATTTTCTGGTAGCACAATTATGCATTTTCAATTGTGTTCTGTAACAGCATTGCTTTCCAAAATGGCTGATCCATTTAATTTGTTCACCAGCAATGTAGGCATGCCCTTCCCCCACATCCTCATCAATGACTGATAATTTCAGACTTTGAAATTTTTGCAAGAATGAGTGAGAAATATTTCTATTTAATTTATTTCCAGTTTTCCCTTTGCTTTCTTTTGATTATTTGATATTGTTCAAATAATTGCTATTTGATATTGTTACTTCTCCTCATTGATTTGTAGGCACTCTGTAAATATTCCTACATGTTAATGTTTTATCCAAAAAGATAGGCAGTATTTATATAATTTTGTTTCTTATTTCTTTGTTTACATAAAAAATTTTAATTTGGATGTTGTCAAATGGATTACTGTACACTTAAAATTCTGATATGTATCTTTTAAGAAAATCATCTTTCAAAAAATAATAAATAAATAAATAAATAAATAAATAAATAAATAATCTTTCCCAAGTTTATAAATACAATTTGTTAAGATTTACATACTTTTTATCTTTTTGTCCTACCTCTGAGCTCAGAACAAATTAATAAAAAATAAATGAGAATTGGAAAAATAAAGGTTGCCAGAATAATCCATTTACAAGTATAGTTATTGTGTGCTTGGGTTTTCACAGGAGCACAAGTTTCTACCTTCAAGTAGCCACCAGATGGAGTGTTCGAGATTGCAACACAAACAACTAATGCCAATTAAGCTTCAGTAATGGGCAAAGACGGTAAAAGAGCAGGCTTCTGTACAACCCAAATATTTTTGCCAAATATGAGGGCAAAGTATAATTGGATTATCCTGCTGTAATTTCCAAAACACATCTTTTTTACAATATTGAACAAATTTCCTTCAATTCTTAATTTGCTAAGATTTTATTCAAGAATGGATATTTGGATGAATTTTTAAGCATTGAAATGCAAATATGTTTTCATATATTCTACCCACGTGGCAACTTACAGTATTAGATTTTTGAATGGTAAACCAAATTTGTATTGCCAGAAGAAACCCTACTTGGCATTGATCTTCCAGTTCATGAATTTGCTCTTTTTTATTTTATTTTATTTTTAAAGATTTTATTTATTTATTCATGATAGACACAGAGAGAGAGAGAGGCAGAGACACAAGCAGAGGGAGAAGAAGGTTCCATGCAGGGAGCCAGACGTGAGACTCAATCCTGGGTCTCCAGGATCACGCCCTGGGTCAAAGGCAGGTGCCAAACCGCTGAGCCTCCCAGGGATACCCCTTGCTCTTCTATTTTAAAATGCTATTATATCTATTTCTTCAGCTCCAAGTTTCAATTATTGCATTATTCAAGTTAAAAATTTCCATTGATGTTTTTCATAGTTTGGAGTTCTCTGATGCAATTCCTTATCATCACATCTAATTTCTTGTTTATATAAACCACACACATTTTAGAAACTGTGCCTGATTATTCGGATTCATGGGCATATCACATGTATTGGCTCTTTGCTCTGTTTCCTGTCATGTAACCTTATTTCCTGGTAAGGATAGTAAGGCTGGATCGAATGCTGGAAATTACATACGAAAAAATATTCTGGAAAATGGTAATAGAGCTAAATTGTATTAGACTTTAAGAAATCAAATGTGTATTTAAATCTGTAGTATAATTACTAAAAGAGTAACAAAAATGTAAAACTAGCAAGCTAGAGTAGGGTCACAAAATGGCATACTAAAAATATTTAAATGACCCCAAGAAAGTTCTCTCCTACTGTCAATTATATAATGAGGAGGAAGAAAGAACTGTTCACCTAGTCTTGATAAGATTTTAGAATAAAATGCTCTAATTCCCAACATTCTAATATTTTATTTATCTTTTAAACATTTTATTTATTTATTAATGAGAGACAGAGGCAGAGACATAGGCAGAGGGAGAAGCAGGCTCCCTGCAAGTAGCCAGATGCGGCACTTGAACCCACGACCCCAGGATCACACTCTGAGCCAAAGGCAGAGGCTCAACCACTGAGCCACCCAGATGCCCCAACTTTCTAATATTTTAAACTTCAGTGTGTGAAGTAATTACTTTTTTTCATTTCCCTACGCATTTATAATAGAATAATGTTTTGACAAAGTGTGTAAAGGTCACTGAATAATCATTTATGTCCCATTGACCATTAAGATCATTTTGCAGTTTTAGGTCACAAAGACTATTTTCACAGTCCTGAATTACCATGCAGAGCGAGGTCTAATCTGAATAAACAAAACCTTTCCATACTTGCTACTGAATATGAAAATGATTACAAGTTATTAGAGGTTCAAATCCACCTGTTTCTAGTTTGTTTTGTGACGTATGAAGCGTGTGAGTTCAGCATGACCACTGCATAGATTTGATTCAGTAGAGAAAGCATATATATATTTATTATCACATTAAACTATTTCCCAAAATAACCTAGTGATTTCGTTAAATATTAGATTATTAGCCATGTTTTCAAAAACATTAATAAGATGGTAATTTAGAAAGATTTTCAACAAGATAGTAAATTCCTGTAGAGGTTTTAAATTCTAAGCTAAAATTTGATGCTTTATTGACAATTCAAGCATATACTAATGCTGCTAAACATTAGTTTATTTACAGGCATATTTATAATAAAGATGTCTGAAAGATTAGGTTGGGGCAACACTGTGGAAAGTCTTGAATTCCACCTTGAAAATGTGTACTTATTTTGGAAAAAAAAATACCCGAAATGTTATCGGTGCTACTTTTAAGGATGTTAGTAGCTAATGCTTTATAGTACTTACTTTGAGTCAGGCACTATTTTAAGCACTCCACACCTATTAATTTTATTCTCACTTTTACCAGGTATTGCTATTATTATTCCCATATTACAGATTTATGCTATAGTAATTTATTATACATAGTAATTTATAATTACTATTATTCCCATATATATCCTCATATTATTATTCTCATATTATAGATTCCAATTATAGATGGAGAAATTGAGTCATATATAGACTAAATAATTTCATGAACCAGATACAGCTAGGAAGTAGCAATGCTGGGATTTAAACCTAAGTGTCTTGTGTAGCACATGGAGCGCGCTATTTTTTCTTGTACCATATCGTACCATTACACATCATAAATTATGCCATATCACTGCCTATTCCTCTCTAGGACACTCTCCCAGGTCATTTTCAGAAGGTGTTTTATGAGTTGAGATTATAAGTAAAAGAAATTTTGATAGTTGAATAATAGTTCTATTTTATATGTTTAGAGATTATATTAAAATTTCATATTAAAACAATTGATCTGGTAAGACAGATTTGTAATATAATGAGAAGAAAATTGCTAGATTTATTTTTAAATAGTTATTCTCAAGTAAAATATTAGTGCTTTAAATATGTTTAATATATGAATGAGCTTTTTTTTTGCATTTTTATTTGTCCTATTTTCATTCACATATTTTATCCATTTTTCTATTGGCCATTCTTATTTTTGCTTATTTTGCTTATGTTTGCTTATATTCTGGAGCACTTAATCTGTCTTCAGGTTAAATGCTTATCATGAAAGTAAGATTCAAAAACAAGAGGAAAATTATGTTACCTTTTAGTTGGAGTTAGAATCTTATTCACAATTTATTTTACAACTTCACCATGAGGATCAATATGTATTTTTCTACCATTTTGAAAACAATGAATTATCCATTATTTATTTTTTGTTTACAACACTAATGAATAGCCTGATGTATTATTTCTCCATGGGTGGTAGCAATGTAATCTACAACCTCAGCATATAATAAAAGATTATTTAAGAGTAATTGTGAAAACTTACCTATTTGTTTTAATTGTGAGACAAGTAGTTATCTTTTAAATATATCTTTTATGTAGTGCCAAGTCTCTTCAGTGATTATGAAACTATAGCTACAGTTTGTAATGCAATATTATTACTATTATAAATCAAAATAAGAAATTATTTAAGAATAAATAAGCATGAAATAAAATACAGGAAATAGACTGAAAGAATTCCAGCAAAGATGGTGGTAATTCACTCCGGCATGGGAGTTCTGGAAAGAACAGTTTGAAATGGAACTATTCATGTACATATTTTAAATTTTAAATCCTAGAGCATAAAGCCTATATAACGATTGCTAAATATGACTGATATGGGCATGTGTTTGTTACATGATTTTTTTTAGATCATTTTCCTTACTCTTTTACAGCTTACTCCTTACCCAGAACTCAGGAAAAATAAAACTATTGTCAGCAATGGGCATCTCTAACATAGAAGTTATTTGATAAGCAGATGGGTTTCATTTTCATGTTATTTCCCATTCCATACATCATACATGTAGTGGTCAAGGATCTCTAACAAGAACATTAAACATCAAAGGATTTATTTTAAATGGTAACCTGTTCATTGCCTTAAATGCCACAACTTTCTTCCTAGGCTGTGCTTTAAAAGGCATATAAGTTAGCAAATTGTTTTTCTGTTCCTGAAAATTTAAGGAGTATAGTTTGTGGAGGTAAGTTTTGTGTATCAACTGGGCTAGACCGTGATACAGGAAGAAGTGTGACGAAGAGACAGCCTCCAGATCCCATTCAGATTTGTGCTGCAGCATCTCCTCTGCCCTAGGTCTCCAGCCTGCCCTGCAGAATGTGGACTTGCCAGTCTTCACAATCATGAGTCAATCACTTAAAATAAAATTCTGCCCATAGACAGATAAGTAGATTTAGACAGGAAAATATCCCTCCACATATATATTAAACATATTCTATTGGCTCTGTTTCTCTGATAAACCCTGGCTAATACATAGTGGCTTTACATTTTTTACCTTTCTATTTAAAAATATTTAGAACACTGTAAATTTGACCATAACTTGTCAGAAGATTCATCCCACTGCATTATTTTGAATGCAGATCTATGGCCAGAATTAAGCTTCTAAAATATGTTCTTTCCTAGGCGTTATGTCCCAATTTACTGAAAAGCATGTAACACATTGGAAAAAATTGTAACAACCAAATTCAGACTAACATCAAAGGAAATACACCTTGATTCTATATCATCCCCACTTTCTACTGTCCACTTAAGCAAAATGAAACCCCTACCCACTTTAAGGTAAAAACTATATTGAATTAGTTGGTGATCTGAGATTCAAGCATCAGCAAACTAGAAAGATACAGGAATGTATTTAAGAGGGCAGACTTCTCCTTTAATTTTCAGATAGATTTATTTTTCAGAAGATCCTCGTTTATCATCTATTTTCATTTGTTGAGTACACATCACATTTTCTATCTAAACAAGTATCATAATCATTCAATATGAAAAAATCAGACACTCCCACTGCCTTCCAAAATTTAAAAAAATGAAGCCTTAGAGTAAAACCCTGCTTCCTAATCACATGTTCTCTGATAGATGGGCCAGTGTCATTCTTGGATTACAGATGCTAATGAGCCGTTTAGAATAGCTCACTTGAACTAAGACAACAGACTAAATTTTTTTTAGCCTGTATTGAAGGTTACTGGATTGTGCAGTAATCTGATTTTTTCCATTATACATCATTTAGATTTTTCAAAATACATGTGAAAATATTGTATGTTATGTCTATACATATTTGAAGACAATCCAGGAATATTATGCTTTCATTTTCATTGATGATACACTTTATTTTTTCAGAAACAAAAAGTTGAGGTAACTAGTCTAGTATAGAGGTTCAAAATGGATAGATTTAGGAACTAAAAATACCTTTTTTTTCTTTTTTGGTTACTTTTCTTTCCCTAGTCTTTTCTTTCTGCTCTTCCTGTCATTTTCTTGTCTATCCAGTCCTTCCTTCTTCCTCGTTATGACATTGCTAATTCTGGCAGAGAACAAATAGCCTTCAAGTCTTTTTCTTTTTTAAGCCAATGTTCTATATTTCTATTTATGTGTGCTCAAGTATTCATCCTCCACAAGCAATTACAAGTGCCATGTCAGCACAAAGTAATTACATGCTTTTACAGATTATTTGATGATTATTCCTTACATTACTAAGTACATTCGATTATTAACATGTAATTTTTTGGAATGCATGATATTAAAGCATTTGAATGCATTTTTGAAAGAGAAATCTATATTGCAAAGCATTTGTACTTTATTTTGTCCATTTGCAATGAAAAAGCAATAAGTACATGTGTAACTAATAGGATTTTCTGAACATAAAATGTTCACTGAAAGTAAGTGGCCTTAATTTTCTCAAAGAGTAGTATTAGCCATAGGTACAAGTTTCTGAAGTCAGAAAATATGACTTCATTTTTATTGATTGGTTCATTTGACAAATATTTATCGGATGTTTACCATTTGCTGGGAATAGTATTAAGTGCTGGGGAGACTTTAGAAAACAAAAATGAACTCAATTCCTGTTCTCATTATTATTTCAACCTGGTGGAAAAAAATAAAGATTGATCAATAATCACATAATTAGAGTTGTGACTTTGATGTATACTCTGAGGGGGTGGTATATGGTGTCAGATATAACTTGGAGATCTGACCTAGTCTACATTGAAAGGAAAAGGGGAAAATTGATCATGAGTCTAATATCTGAAGGATGAAAAGGAAATAAATGTGCAAAGGGAATTCCACGCAAAGTCTTTGGTTCTGGAGAAAATGTAAGAAAGACGTATGGCAGGCTCATTGAAAAGGAAGTTGGATCTACGGAAGATGCAAGACACAAGAGAGGTATGCCCATTGTGGGGCATGCTGAAGATGATCGTCTTGCATAAGACTAATGGAGCATCTTTGCAGGGTTTTGAGCATGCTGGAAATATGATCAGATTTGGAAGTATCTAGGTGGAGATCTAGGAAGGAATTTAAGAAGCTATTCAAGGACTTCACATGAGAGATAGTATGCTGGGATTAAGGATGTAGCTGAAGAGAAGGAAACATGAAATTCATCAGAGAGCTACTTAAGAAGGTAGAACTTAGTGAATTGGGAAAGAAGTGCCAGGAATATCTCTTGTTTTTCTGACATGTACAACTGAAAATACAGAACAGTGAAAGACTGATTTTTCAGTCAAGATCATTAATTCTGTAACTGTTTCTGAGCATTTTCAATTTGAAGGTACTTGATGCCTTCTCAAGCAGTTAAGTCAAATAAGTAGTTGAATTGTAAATGTAAATTCTGGGCCAGATTTTGATGCTCCATAGGTGTTTAATGAATAAGAAAGGAGAGTATGTGTGATTTACTCAAGCTTACTATTAAGCCAAGTCTCAAATTTTGATCTCATGATCCTGTACATCTTTCACTATGCCATGTAGCCACATTTTTATTTTATTTCTGCAAGGAATTCTTTTTTTTTTTTTTTTTTGCAAGGAATTCTTAATATGTTATCACTTAGACTCATTGATAGGTTATCTCTATCTCATGGTTTCTCAGGATAACAGATGCTTTTGGTGACTGACCTGAACCTATTAACTTTTGTAAACATGGCTGCTAATGGCTCATCGAGAAGCCTTCTACAAAGTATTTCCCTTGACCAATTGAAGCCACCTCATCTGACAGGTCTCCCACACCTTGCATGCCAAATCAATGACTAACTTTTATGGGAGTTAAGTAGGCTAATTTCTTTACCTCAAGCTGGCACACCTTCCTTTGTAATGTAATTTGTACTCTACAGTCATCACATTTGATGTGATGGATCAGCCTAAGGCAAGGCAAAATTTGAGTCTCAGTCTAGCTCAGCCATTTCTGATTTTCTCACTCTTTTTTATTTTCTTTACTAGAAGGGCAACCTTCATGTCACAGTGTTGTGTTACAAGCACCCTCAAACTGAATAGCTCTCTAACAACGGCATTCATTTTGTCCACTAACTGAGATTTGAGAAGATTTGGTGGGGACAGCTTTTATCTGTTCTATTCATCAGTAATTTGGATGGTTAAAATCCCCTGAAGGCTGGTTCACGCTGCTGCTGGTTAAACTCAGAGAGCTGCAAGATGGAATAGAGATGTCCCTTAGACAGCTCTTGCCGTCTCTGTGGTCCTTCTGCATGATCCCTTTAGCATGGGGATGTCAAAGTAGGCAGACTTCTTACATGTTAGCTGAACACCCTGAATGCATGAGTCACAACAGGAAGAGCCAGGTAGAAATTCTATTCTTCTCATAGGTTAGTCTCAGAAGTCACATAAATTGCCCCTACCACACTGTCTTGGTTGGAACAGTCATGAGCCCAATCAGGTTTAAAGGGAAGGGAAATTGATTTCAACTCTTGTTAGGAGATTGGAGAACATTTGGAATGAACGAACATATGTGGACTGACCAATTTGCCACTCTTCAATTAATCACATTTATTTGAATCCCTGTCTCAGGCTGTCCTTCTAGGAAATCCATTAAAAGCAACTGGAAAAAAGTGAATTGGTCTCTATACTTCTAATATTTTGATAGAATATGTAACTATTTCTGAAAATACTTATAGTAACTTTATCAAACTCAAATTCTATTAACATAAACTCGATATTTTTTTTTTATTTTTGTTGACTGCAGAGAGTAACAATGAAAATGAATCAATAATTCTTTTGCATCATTATGCATTTCATATAGAATTTTTAAAGATATATCTTATTAGTTAATTCATGATTTTTTAAACAATCATTATAGTATACCAAAGGAGCTTCTGGACTTTATCAAGTTCTTAATATTTAAAAAATGAAATTATATCACATAATAATGATTAAATACAACAAAATGTAGTAATTTTGATTTCAAAACATTGCTTAGGGAAAAAAAAGGAGTGAAGGTAAAGGGCTTTTGTTTTTCATGGATTAAATTAAAGATAATACATGAGAACAAATTGTCTCTCCTGGGGAAAAATTTTATTCCAATATAGAATAAAAGGAAATAGAAAATAGGAGTTTCTTAAAAGCCCTGGAGCTATCTTAATTTGGGGTCAAAGCACATAAGTTTGAGTAGTTAAAGAAGAATATGAAGGAGGGGTGGTTAGGTGACTCGGGTGGTTAATTGCCTTCAGCTCATGATCTCAGGGTCCTGGGATCCAGCGCCTTATTAGGCTCCCTGCTCTGAGGAGCCTGCTTCTCCCTCTGCCCCACCCCACCCTGGCTCAAGCTCTCTTTCTCTTTCAAATCAATCAATCAATCAATCAATCAATCAAAGAAAAAAATATGAAGGAGGAAGAATGAATGGTTGTATTGATAAATCACAAGGGAGGCTGAAAGTTGGAAGAAAAATGCAATGCGCTGCATTTTCTCATCAGGCTTGCCATGGGAAACTTTTTATTTATTTATTTATTTATTTATTTATTTATTTATTTATTTATTTATTTATTTATAAAGATTTTGTTTATTTATTCATGAGAGGCACAGGCACAGGCAGAGGGAGGGGCAGGTTCCATGCAGGGAAGCCTACGCAGGACTCAATCCCGGGTCTCCAGGATCAGGCCCTGGGCTGAAGGTGGCACTAAACTGCTGAGCCACCCGGGCTGCCCTTGCCATGGGATTTATTTGAGAGTAGGATTGAGCCAGAAGAGGAGAGCTCCATTGGTCTAGATTACCAAATTTATTTATGGAAGTACTAAGCACTGATATTGGTTTGGATGTTTCATCATTTGAATTTATAAATGAGTTATTTATGAATTATCATCTGAGCCATATTTTGCTTTCTTGTATTTCACCGTTGTAAACCAAGTTATTTTCATACCAATGCACATGTAAGTAATCTTTCAGTTTTGCAATCTGGAACAACACAAGTTGTTGATGTTAATTACTCCTCTGCCACCTGTGTTTTCAGTAAAAGGCTTTCCCAACTGACTTAGCTTTAACTCTTTAGAGTTTAAACTTCTAGTTTAGAACTTCTGAGATTTTTTTTATGTAAATAATTTGTGAGCTATAAATAAAATATTTATTGATTCAAATGAAATTATTTCTTGGTGTTGACTAGAGGCTGCACCTACTGGTGTGTACTTTATAAAAATGAATGTAATTGATTCTCACATATGGACAAGGAGACTGAGCTCTGTTCCTGTTAATGAATAGAACCCGAGATTTAGAAAAATTAGTTGCTTTTAATGGGTCACAGAGATGATAAATTACACAAAAAGAGATTTTAACATAGTATTTACTATGCTAGGGACACCTGAGTAGCTCAGTGGTAGAGTGTCTGCCTTTGGCTTAGAGCATGATCCTGGGGTCCAGGATTGAATCCTGCACTGGGTCCTGCATTGGGCTCCTTGTGAGGTGTCTGCTTCTCCCTCTGCTTCTAAGTCTCTGCCTCTCTCTGTGTGTCTTTCATGAATAAATAAAACTTTTAAAAAATACTTATTATGATGCTGTTGCCATTTGAATTGAATAAATAATCAAGAATTGCTGAACGAATGATTTGGAAATTCTAAATAATATTACTGGGAAAAAATAATTGGTTTTAATTGGGGTCTCTTAATGTTTTGAGTAGTTGAATTAGTTCCTTTCCCATTGAAAAAATTATATATATATATATATATATATAATATACGTATACAAAATAAAATGTTCTATATTTTTACACACATATATATATGAAATTTTCTTAGTTTTTTATGTTCCTGAATAAGAACTCAGTGTTTAGTAGCAAAATCATAACTTCAAGTCAATTTCTAATAAATTTTTAATGTTGTTTCACCTTCACTTGAATTGATAATAGTGACTCTTTATATTTTAATTCCAATTTGTTCTGCCCTTCATACATTGTGAATCAATTATGTTATACCAAGCATTTAAATAAAGTATTAGAAGAAGCATGAAATTAACTCTTGCGAAATGTAATACATCTGTGATTCAGAAATAACCACTCCCTAATTAGTGTTTTGTAAATGCATATTAAATGTGCAACATTATTTTGCTTTGTTCTTTCATTGACCTATAACTTTATTCAATTCTATAACCTGATACTTTATATATTTTGTTGCAAAGAAAAGCTCTGAACTAGAATTACTGGGTAATACCACAAAATGAACCATAAAATATCATATAATAATCATTTATCATGTATAATTCTTAGTTAAATAAAAGTTGGATATAGAATAGATTGAAAGCTGATACTGTTATGTATCTACATTGCAGAGCAACCAATTTCTTAGTGAATTTGGAAAAATATCTTTGTTTTCTACAAGGAGAACATATATTCTTTAACTCATCTCTGATGGCATTTATAAAGAATAATGCTGAATCGTGTAATTTGCCTCATTTTATTCATGATCTCCTAATCAAATGATGCCCATGAATTATGAAGTAGGTTACTTCCTCCTGGTCTGTTAAAAACTCTTTTTCTAACATTTCCACTAAAGCTTTTTCCAATTCCATAAAATGCCACAAATATCTAAATGAGAGTACTGGCTTTAGGCAGACTTTTGCAATGTTGATACCTTGTCCCTGTTGAAACAGGAACCAGCCAGTCAGTCAACAAATACTTTCTAGGTGCTGGAGTTCCAGCCTTGAGTAAGTTAGCAGAAGAAGGGATGAGATACTAATCTGAATATAAACTCCCTACAAGGGATCCCTGGGTGGTGCAGCGGTTTGGCGCCTGCCTTTGGCCCAGGGCGTGATCCTGGAGACCCAGGATCGAATCCCACATCGGGCTCCCGGTGCATGGAGCCTGCTTCTCCCTCTGCCTATGTCTCTGCCTCTCTCTCTCTCTCTCTGTGACTATCATAAATAAATAAAAAAAAAAAAAAAAAAAAAATTTAAACTCCCTACAAGCCCTAGCTGGCTGCTAAATTGTGAGTGAACAGGAGAGACTCCTGGGACACAGTGAAAAGCAGATTAAAACCTAAGATTCTATCCTTGAAGGACGGAACTGAGTTAAGACTTTCTTGGTTTTTTCTGAATGCATTCATCAGCCCACATGCAGATTAAACAGCAGAAAATGGAAGATTTACCGGCTTGGGGTGTCAGATGACAAATATCAAGGCGGGCACAATGGCAGGAAATTTAATCTGGAGAGCCCCAGAGCAATGGGAGCTGCAGAGATGAGTGCACAGTTGTGAGTGTCAACTGCCAAATCTTTCAGCGCTGAAGTGTGCAGGCCCAGGGGAGACCACCAGAGCACCTCCATAAATAAAGTGGCAGCTTTGAGCTTTAAGGCTGAGCAGAGACACCCCTGCACTGGGACATCACACCGCAGTGGACACGGAGCAGCTGCACAGCGCCAGGGAGACAGAGTTGGTATAAAACAACTAGGGCAAAAACCAGGAATCGTTAAAGGAGTGGTTAATGGATGAAGGAAAGTGAGAATTGGGAATTCAGAAGACAATATAGAAATTAGGGGGAAAGATAAAATGTGAATAGCTAAAAGTTGAGATTATTTTCCCCCCAGATAAGGAAGGCCGAAAAAGTCTAAGATTTGGGGAGGACTGAGAGTAGAAAGAAAAAACACTTCTGCATGTCTTTTTGGTTCTCCTTCCTCTTCCAGACTCCTTCTGAGGGTGGCAGGGCCTCCAAGGCCAGCTCCTGCTCAGGTTTGGGGCTCCCAGGCAGGACCACAGCCTCCTGGCTCCTGCTCCCTACAAAGGCACGTGCCTCTCTAGATTTTAGTTCAAGTTCCCTCACAACCACAGTTCTCTGACAGCTTTTAGTGTCAATGATGCCCTATACCAATCATTTATCATTGATATCAATAATATAAGTATCAATTAAAAAATAAGATTTTAAACCCATCTGACTTTGTTCACCGTCACAGTGTTTTGTCATAAACTTCTACAATCTAACTGGAGACAGAAGTGCTATTGGTCATGTACTAGTTACACCTTTTTGTATCTATACCACAATAAATTAAATTTTTAAATAGTCAAGTAGAAATACTAGCTACCTTAAGGTTTAATAGGTTAATCATTAGGATTTTCTGAATAACACGCGGAAATGTGTAATTTCACGGAGACAAAATTTAGTTACAAAAAAATGTAACTGGGTGATGTTACTATTCGTGTCTGCATCTCCAAGAGGCTCTGTTTGCCTTTATTTTCTTATCTACTGTATTGTTTTAAAATGGTACAAGTCTTGTTTCTTTGAAGGATTTTGTCTACCACTGTTACTGAAGGAAGGTAAAACTAAGACATTTTAGAAATTTATACCAAGTAATCAGATGATGTTTACGTGTGAGAAATACATCCACTCTCACAGTGGTTTAAATCAATCAGTTAGATGAATAAACCTGTTGTTTATTCATATCACTCTAAATTTCATGAAGGAAATTATGGCTTTTATAACCTGCAAATGTGAAAACTATGAAGTTTTTCAAAAATATCCTTTCCACTTCTCAAAGTTCTATTTACAGTGATTACACACACACACATGCACAAATGGTAGTGTCACACTTTGAAGAGATTTCTTTTACAGTTCTGCACCTTTTCCACAGAATTTCAATCAGATTATTTCGTTGTTTCTTTAATATTTTTCTTAATTCTTTTATGAATGGGCATTTTTTTAAGATCAATTCTAAATTCTTCAACAGCCTTCTGCTGTTCGACTTCTAATTCTTGAGCTACAATCTTAACTCCTATACTCCTAACTCACTACATCCTATTTACACTTATTTTAATTTTCTAAATTTCCTGTCTGCCTCAAATCTTTACACCAGCCCTTTCCAGTGCTTGAAAAGTTCTTGTTTTTCTCTCTGTCTACTCATATGTATCTTTTAGCACTCTGTGGAAATTTCAGTTTCCTACATTCTCATGTCAAGATTATTCTATTATACATTCATATAACCAACTATACTTGTTTCATTTGTCCTTGACAATATACATCACCATTGGTATTACAGAATTTCTGTCCATTTTGACTTATTATTTTTCTTTTCCATTAGATTGTGGTTTAAGAATAAGTATTTTTTTGGAATATTCATAATTCCCCAGGCCCTTCACATAATCTGGTATCCAGAAGGCTTTCAGCAAATGAAGGCCTAAGGAACGCCTAAATCCATCAGCCTTTTTTTGTCTTACATTTAAGCAAAGAAAATTATCTCTGGGTATCACTCTGAAATTTTGATTTCTATCTTTTCTTTGGCTGCTTAGGTATTATTTCTCAATGGACTTTTCTGAGTTATCTTTTTTAACCAATTCAAGATAGAAAGTATTACCAAGGATTCACTGCATAACATATGGTTCACTAGAGCTTGTTATAATCTTTTTCTATAACTCATACAAAATAAATGAGTCATGAAAATAAATGCATTAATTTTCATTTTCTCAACATGGATCTATAGAATATCTTGGATGTACTACTTTGTATTGATTGTATTAATGTCTGTATTAATTTATCTGCTTGCCTTATATCCTGTGATCTTTGTTGTCACAGAGTTGGAGACAGAAACTGTGGATAAGATCATTTATAAAATGTATGTATATGATTCTCTCTCCTGAGCATTATTTGATTTTTAAGTATACCAACAAATCTTCACAAAAATGAAATTCAGGTGGTCACTCAAGTACATTAAATGAAAGTGAAAATCACTATTTCCAGAAGAAACATTTGTAATATGTATCGAGAACCTTATACATATCCATTACTTTATGTAGTAATTTAATTTGTAATAACTCATTCTATGGACTTAACTAGATAAGTCAACAGAGAAGTACATATATTTTCATTACAGTACTTTAATATTATACAACATCGAAAATGAAGTAAATGCTCACCAATATGGAAATGATTATATAAAATTATTATATTCATACGGTATAATAAAATATAATGGTAAACATTCACTTAATAACTTTATGATTCCATAATTTGGAAAATGATGTTGGCATAAGGCTAAGTGAAAACTGATGCAAAATGGTAGATGCAAAAAAATGCCAATTAAATATGGATGTTTAATTTATATGCATATACACATACACAGAGTACAATACTAGATGAAAAAATAATTTAAAATAGTTTATGTAAATCATTAAAAATAAATGTATGTTGTGCATAAGTATACACATATTACACACAGAGACACACCTGCAGGGGGACCAGAAATACATCCTATTAATTATGTTTTCCTCTGCCTGGGAATTATGCATAATTTTTCCTCTTCATGCTCTTCTATATTTTCTAAAAATAATTCTATAAATTGAAGATTGCATGTTTGTTGCTTATCTAATAAGATGGCATATAATTTTAAAATTTATCTTACTTGTATCTCATAAATTCAGCAATAAATGTGTTAGTGTGATTATTCCTAGTTCTGATGTTTAAAAAAATAGTTAACTACTCCTTGCTTAGTGCTCCCAATGCACACAGACCTGTGTACTTTATTGTTACTTCAAAGATACATAGCACAGAAAAGTTTTAAATAATTTCCTATTCTTTCTGAGATTTCTAATCTTATTTTTGCATCTTTCACAATGTGTTCAGAAATGGATTTTAAGAAAAAGAATAACACTATCCATATTGTATTTCTCATATAAGAGGAAATGATGAGCAATCCATACATTGATTTTTGTATGGGAGGTCTTCAAAGACTGCTGTGCCTCATTATCCTTTGAGAGTTATAATTTTCCTTGGAGCTTTTATTCTGACAGAAAGATACATGAAAATTGAATTTTTATGTTAATGTTGCACTTCTGAAATGTAAATACCTTGATCTGCAAAAGTTTTGTGGATTCAAATTTTTTAAAAATCTCCTTTCGGTAAGAACTTTTGTGAATGAAAGGAAAAAACGCATTGATTAGCAAATAAAAATAATCAGCATCTAGAAATCAGAAGGGTCATTATTTGTTCATATTAGAATAATGACCTCGTTAGTATTCTGCATTTCACGTCGGGGGGATTGGCAGCTCTGGAAAACTGCAGAATGACAGGTGGTAATTCTGACTTTACAAGGAGTGGAAAACAGGTAAACATTCTACTTTTATTTTATTTTTAAAGATTTTATTTATTTATTCATGAGAGACACACAGAGAAAGGTAGAGACAAGCAGAGAGAGAAGCAGGCTCTCTGCAGGGAGCCCGATGCAGGACTTGATCCCTGGACCCCATGTTCATGACCCGAGCCAAAGGCAGACACTCAACCACTGAGCTACCCAGACATCACAACTTTCTACTTTTAAATCATAAGTCATGAGAATATAACTGCAGTATTAAATTTATTATAGAACCAATTTAGTTACATATGACCCTGGACTGAGTTTTGTTCAAAATATTTTCCTTGCTTGGCTTCTATGATCCTGTTTTCTCCTTATTTTTCTGGCATTTCCTTTATAAACTCCTCTTAGAAAGGGAGTCCATCATGGGGTAGGAGAAAGAGAGGAATTATCCCAAGCCATGTCAGGATAAAATTAAACTATGTCCTATAAACTATTCTAGGATAAGCCTTATCACAATTTAAATAGCACGACTAAGACTAGACTAGATTCCGATATTAGACTAGCTTCCAACAGTGCAATGGAATTAAACATCTAATACTGGAGTAATTCCCCTTGTTCACATTTCCCTAGATAGCTTTTTACATTTGATTATGATCACATGCAATATCTGTATTACACTTCTCTGTTGCTGTGATTGTCTCCCTGTAGACATGCATTCTTTGAAGCTGGGGTTGTGAAATATTCATTGTCACATTTGCATTGCTTAGCTATGTGCACATACAATGAATGGTGGCTTTAAACTGACTTCCTACTGTGTACCCATTTAGTGAACATTGAACTCTTACTATATAAGTATTATCTTCCCACTGGTCAGCAGTATTACTCTGTAATTTAGAAAAACTGCTTAAAAAGTATGTTTTTTTGTTTTTGTTTTTTTATTGTATTTACAATTCTTAAGTGAATGCTTAGGGGATATCATAACAAATAGAGGTGTAACCAGCTAGTCCACATGGCAACTTCCCATTTCAACAGGACCAAATTCGACTTTTATTGTAAATGTAATACGCTTCTAGGTTGACTTCTGGCTTTTACGCCAGTTCTAGGAAGCTGTAAAGAGTATCACTCTCATCCTTTCAACAACAAAAACAACAGCCAAACAATCTTAAAATTTACAGTTTTTCTTGAACCTATCAGACACCTGGAGTCAAAGAGTACCAACTAATCAAAAGTTTAAGGACAGATAAAGGCATGAGATTTTGCTTAACTGGCTATGCCAAATGCTGCCAGACATGTGTTAGGAGATTTATCTAACTTTTTCAATGGATTTGTACAGGATAAAGTGTTTGTTAACCAGAGAATAGAGAACCTTTAGTGACAGAAAATACTAGGGAAATTTATACTCATTCATAGGCTTTTTTCTACCAATGCCAGCAAGTACTCACAAAAGTCATTGATAAGAATCCTCAGGAAAGATTTTTCATGGTACAGGGCTGGGGGATGAAGTGCAGCCACAGTAAGAAATGCAACCTGTTCTCTACATCTTTCCTGCTAGTTCTCCTATGTAGAAAAAGGCTTACACTTTTGGAGAAATGGCAAAATATAGTGTCACACCTAAGCAACTAGTCAAAACCCATTTTAACTGGAAAAAAGAAAAACAGAAAAAGCCTCTTTTCACGAGGGAGAACAAGAATACAAGTGGGACACAAACATACACTTAAGGACTCACTCAGTTAAGCATCTGCCTTTGACTCAGGTCATGATCCCAGGGTCCTGGGATCGAGCCCCTGTGTTGAGCTCCCTGCTCAGTGGAGAGCCTGCTTCTCCCCTTTCCTCCCCACTCATGCTATCTCTTGCTATCTCTGTCCCTATCTCTCTCTCTCCCTCTCATCTATGTCAAATAAATAAATAAAATCTTAAAGGAAAAAAAATAAGGAGATAAAAGCATACACTTGAGTTTGGGCTAAAGCACTGAGAAGATCACACCCCAAAGATCCAAAAACACACTGATTATCTATGAATAAAGCTTAATCAGAATAACCTAGAAGTTGCCCTATCTTGTCCCTTATCATCAAGCTAAACTATACCAGGTTGTAAATTATAGCTTGTTCTTAAGGGAAGGCAGAGAACATGGAGACATACTCTCTCTGAGAGTCAGTATAAGAGAAGATCTAAAGATGGTGATAAACATTGAGAAAAACTCAGGCAAAATAGTTTTCAAACTAAGCATAAGATAACATTAAAGGTAAAGACAATATGAAACATATAGTGTACCAAAACTAACTATAACAATACCTATTCTTACACACAGAACACCTATTTTAACTCAATGATTCACCTTAACGTTCTGATAGAAGGAAAAGCATGACAATTTCTAGGCTATCATATGAAGGCCATGTCCACTATGTCCTAAGAAGATGTTTAGCATTCTGTAAAAGGTAAGCCATAGGGGGGAAAAAAAAAAAGCAAGAAACAACAACACATGGTAGAGGCAAAATAATCCAAAGAACCAGATTCAGATATGAGACACTTATTTTAAAAAATCAAACAGAGGGGCACCTGGATGGCTCATTCAGTCAAGCATCTGCTTTCAGCTCAGGTCATGATCCCAGGGTCCTGGGATTGAGCCCATGTGAGGCTCCATGCTCAGTTGGGAGTCTGTTTCTCTTCCCCCCTGCCCCTACATACTATTTCTCTTTCTCTCACTCTCAAATAAATAATTAAAATCTTAAAAAGCAAAAAAGGGAAAGAAGAACCAAGCAGAAAATGTAAAATAACTATGATTAATATGGTAAAAGCTCTGTCTTAAAAGGTAGACAATATACAAGGTCAAATGAATAATTCTAGATGAGAGATTGAAACTACAAGGGAAAAATGACCATGCCTGAAATGAAAATTAAAAAGAAAATATTTTAAAGGGCACCTGGGTGGGGGGCAGTGCTTAGTCAGTTAAGCATCTGCCTTTAGCTCAGGTCATGATCTCAGGGTCCTGATATCAAGCCCCACATTAGCTCCCTGCTCAGTGGGGGGTGGGAGAGCAGCTTCTCCCTCTCCCTCTGCTGCTCCCCCTTTTGTGCTATCAAATAAATAAAATATTAAAAATCATATCTTAAAAAAGCATTTAGCAAGATAATTAATGGACTGAGGAAAGAATAAGTGAATATGACAGGAGGGTAACAAAATTACTCCAAGCAAAGATTAAAGAGATCAATGAATTGAGAAAAAAAATTCAAGAGATTCCAGACATGATCAAATAGTCTAACAAATGTGTAATCAGACCCTAAAAAGAATAGGGAGACAAAGAATAGGGAAATAGTTTAAAAAAAAAAAGGCAGATATCAAGTTAATTCCCAAATTAATGACAGACATCAAACCACAGATCCCCAAAACTCAGAGTAAATGAAGAATAAACACAAAAACAAAGAAAACAAAACCCTACCCCACTACCCACACACTTAAGCAGAAGGTATTCAAAATGCTAAACATCAAAGACAAAGAAAAAACTTGAAGTCTCAGTTAAAGACAAACGGAGGAAGAAATGTAAGATCTACAGCTGACATCATCATAAACAATGCACAAAAAATAACAACAACAACAAAAACCAGAAAATTGTCCTCTTTAAAGTGATAAAAGAAAATCCTGTTAGCCCAGAATTTTATTCAAAGTATAAATATAATTTAAAAAGGAAATACAGGGGATCCTGGGTGGCTCAGTGGTTTAGCACCTGCCTTCGGTCCAGGGTGATCTTAGGTGGCTCAGTGGTTTAGCACCTGCCTTCGGGCCAGGGTGTGATTCTGGGGTCCCAGGATCGAGTCCTATGTTGACCTCCCTACATGGAGTCTGCTTCTCCCTCTGCCTGTGTCTCTGCCTCTCTCTCTCTGTGTCTTTCATGAATAAATTAATTAATTAAAAAAAAAGGAAAGACAAAGAATGACTTCTGTAATGAAAACAGAGAATTAATTACAAGCAGACTTGCATCACAAGAAATATTGAAGGAAGTTTTTCAAATAGTAGAAATGTGATAAGAGAAAAATGTAAATATATACAAATAAATCAAGATTTCTGGAAAAATCAATAAATGAAGATAAATACAAAATTCTGTATTTTGTATTTAATTATTTCTTTAGGTTAAATCTAAAAGATAAGTAACTTAATTATAAAGAGACATATACTGTGTGTTCATAGAATATATAAAATTAAAAAAATATGACACAAGAGTACAAAAAATAGGAGATTTCAAGTATATAATTTTAAAGTCCTTATACTATATGAGAAGTAAAATTATATCATTTGGAGATCATTTCTGATTAAAAATGCATAGTGTAGGCCCAAGGTCAAACATAAAAAAATAATCCCAAATTAGGCATAACAAAATGCAAAAAAAATTTTTAAAATACATGGAATAAAAAATGTCAAGATGATAGATTTTAACCACATATCATTATCTTAATTATAGATGTTCTAAATACATTGTTCATTGATAGAGATTATTAAATAGGGTCAAACAAGTAAGACCCAATTATACTTTGACTATGAAACCCTTTTTAAATATGAAGAAACAGGGATCCCTGGGTGCCGCAGTGGTTTAGCGCCTGCCTTTGGCCCAGGGCACGATCCTGGAGACCCGGAATCAAATCCCACGTCGGGCTCCCGGTGCATGGAGCCTGCTTCTCCCTCTGCCTGTGTCTCTGCCTCTCTCTCTCTCTGTGTGGCTATCATAAAAAAAAAAAAAAAAAAAAAAAAAAAAAAAAATTTAAATATGAAGAAACATAGAGTGTAAAAGCAAAAAGATGGGGAAAGGTATATCAGGCTAATATTTAACAAAAGAATGCTGATGTAGCAATATTTAAACTAGAAAAAGGGTATTTCAGAACAAAAAATATATACAAAAATATAAAAAGTATTATATAATGATTAAAGAGGTCAATTCTCCAAGCTAAAATACAACTAATAACAGCTTAAAAAACACGGTCAAGAAATACACAAATCCATAATTATTTTCGAGAACTTCAATATTCCTCTATCAGTAACAGAAAACATAGGCAGAAAAGAATATAAAGAATCTATAAACATTGTTCACCTGTGTGATTTAACTACATTTTTCAGTGACTTAGCCTGCCAACAGAAGAATATACATTTGTTTCCAACATACACATGGCATTCACAAAATTGATTACATTTTAACCCATAAAATTTTAAAATTTTTAAGAACTAAAATTGTATGTCAATGAGTATAATGAAATTGAAAATAAATAATAAAAATTATTTAAAAGTTCCCAATTAGTTAGAAATTAAACACTTCCAAATCACCCATGGTTCAAAGCAGCACCCCAAAAGGAAATTTAAAACAATTTGGAATAAATGAAAATAAAATACATTATATCAAGATTATGACTTACACTTATGAAACGGGGTGGGGGAGGCGGGGAGAAGACAAATAAAATCCAAAATAAGCAGAAGATACAAAGATGGCAATAAAGTAATTAAATTAAAAACAGAAAAAAAAGAAAATTAATGAAAGTAAATTTTTCTTGTTCTTTGAAAAATTTAAAATGTGAATTAAATTCTACCCAAATTAAAGAAGAAAAAAAGAGAAGAAATGAATTTCAATTTTGGGAAGTTAACATGAATATTTTTTTAAAGATTTATTTATTTATATATATATATATATATATATATATATATATATATAGAGAGAGAGAGAGAGAGAGAGAGAGAGAGAGAGAGGCAGAGACACAGGCAGAGGGAGAAGCAGGCTCCATGCCGGGAGCCCGACACGGGACTTGATCCCGGGTCTCCAGGATCACATCCCAGGCTGAAGTCAGGTGGTAAACCATTGAGCCACCCAGGGATCCCTAACATGAATATTTAAATGGTGGCAAGAGAATACTGTAGGTAAACAGTCCATAAATTGAAAAACTTAAATGATATGCACTGATTTTTTTGAAAGACACAACCGAAACTCAACTCAAAAAAGAAATGCAACATCTAGTTTTATAATCTATTAAGAAAATTGAATTTGTAGTTAAAAAAAAAGTGTCTTCAAGGAAAACTTCAGGCCCTAATAATTTCATAGATGAATTACATCAAATATTTAAAGAAAAAATAATCCTAATTTTTAAAATGTCTACCAGAAAACTTAAAAGAAGAAGCAATTCCCAACTCATTTTATGAGGCTAGCTTTGTCCTAACTAATCAGAAAATGTATTACCAAAAAAACGTCAACTCAACCAAAATCTCCCTCCTGGTAAATCAAGTCTTTACTGGATAGTTGATGCACAAATTTGAATGGAAAGTAAAAGTATCTAGAATAGCTAAAATCAGAAAAAGAAGAACAAGATTAGAGAACCTTTGACACTTAATTTTAAGATCTACTATAAACTAGAGTTATCAAGTCAGTGTGATGTTGATTTAAGTATAGACATATAAGCCAATGAAACAGAATAGAGATTCTAGATACAGATCAAAACAAATTTAGACAACTGCTATCCAAAACACATTCTTAATAGAACTAAAAGACAAGCAAATAATCTGTAGAAGATATTTGTAAATTGCACACCTAATAAAATATTTGGTTCCTAAATATATGAAGAGTTAATTAAAATCAATAATTAGAAAACAAGCAAGTCAATAAAAAATGGAGAAAACTTTTAGATGAATATTTTGCCAAAGAAAATATATGATAGCAAATAAGCCCATGAAAATCTGCCCATCATTATTCATTGAAGAAATACAAATTGATAGCAAAATGAGGTATCATTATACCTATTAGAACAGCTTAGAAGGAAAACTGAAAATTGAAAAACCAAGTGTTGACAAAGATTTGTAACAAATATAATTCCCATGATTTGTTGGTAGGAATAAGTAGCACAGCATCTATGGCATTCTTTAAAATTTCCTTCCCTACTTATTTCTATATTTATCAGCTTGTGCAGGTTACCTATGATATGAAAAGTAATATATTGTATTTCTTCAAATTATAGCTTTCTGAATAAATTCTGCTGAAACTTGAGTTCCTGGGTTAGTTTCAAGCCTTGGGAAGTTAATTTACAGCTACATAGAAAGTGAGAGAACTCAGATTTACCTAACTCTGGAATTGTGTGTTTTCATTTCAAGAGAAAATGAAGCCAGTGGATCTTAGAGACATTTCTAGGTCATAAAAGCCTAAACAATGACAAAGGGACTTATCTGGCCCTTGGTGAGATGTATTTACATTTTAAAAGGTCAAAGTTAGAATCCAAGGGATCCCTTCCATTCTGTTTCCAAAGAACAAAAGTTTCTATCACTCCTTTTAGAGAAGGAAGGAGAAGCAACCCCACACCCCTCCCCCAGCAATACAAGCAGAAAAAAAAAAAAAAAAAAAAAAAAACACATCTACTTCCTGGTCTAAGGCACTGTGTTCACATAAGATTTTTCTTTATTGAGATATAATTGACATAATACATTGTGTAACTTTAAAGTGCACAATGTGTTGATTTGACACACACACTGCAATATGATTACCACTGGAACATTAGCTAACACCTCTAACATGCCACATAAGTGTTTCTTTTTTGTGGTGAAAACAATTAAGATCTCGTCTCATAGCAACTCAGCAGTTTTGAATACAGTATTGTTGTCTTTAATCATTATTCTGTGCTTTAGATGTCTAGACTTTTGCATCTAGTGATTGCATGCATAGGAGAGCTGGCCTTACTTTTATCACATCACCCCAGGAGTAGCAATTGGGGAATTATTTGCTTTTGAAGTGAATAGTGACAGTCTCTCTGATCCAGAACACCTGTGTTTACATCCATGCTAAAATCAATAAAGACAAATACTAAAAACACAACTATACGTCATCCTAATCTGGCCCCAATACTTGGCTCACTCCAAAAAGAAAAGAGACTATTTGGAAGCATAGTAGAAGGCAACAGAGCTGCTGAAGGATGCCTAGGTGGCTCACCTCTGACTCTTGGTGTCGCCTCTGGTGACTATCTCAGGGTCCTGAGATCCAGCCCCCAGTAGGGCTCTGTGCTCAGCAAGGTGTCTACTTCAAGATTCCTTCTCTCCTTCTGCCCCTATGCCCTACCCCCCCCCCCATTAAAGATAAATAAATCTTAAAACAAAACAAAACAGAGCAGCTGAAACCTAGGAAACTATCCCAATCCAAGAGTGTGGTAGGAGAGGGATGGAGAGGAGCCCCTAGGAGTTGATAGAGTAGTGCAGTTGCCACTCCCAAAGCTAAGATGTCCATGGCTTCTCTGTGTGGCTCTTTAATTAATCAGTGTATATTATGTATAAATATCTGTAATATGACTGGATTATGGATACTTTCAGTGGCATACATATACATTTCTGCCTCTTAGCATGAGAGAAGAATGGAACTTAAAATTGTAACAATATATACGATACTTATTATGCTTCTCTCTTTCCCCTTTTCAGATTGGGGAGAATTTAATCAGCTGAATTTAGTGTGCTTGTAGTCTAATAGGTTAATCTCTGTAATGAAGGGCCATTGAGGTTCAACCAGACAAGACAGAGGAACTCTTCTAATAAAGAAAAATTGAGGTCTTTGACCTCAATTTTTGCATTTAGACCTTTTTAACATACTATCCAACATAATATTTTAACCTCTGGTTTTAAAACTGGAAGATTGAAATTATAATTCTGACCCTACTAAGTTAGGATAAAGGTTCTTGATCTGGCTGAGTGCTATCTTCCAAAATGAGCAAATTGACAGAAAAGGGTAAAGTTATTAACTGATTAAAATGAGGGCTATTTTAAATAATCTCATGAAAGATTGTCCTTACAATGGCAAATTTCTCAGTCTATTATAATTGCCAAATTATTAGAGCAGAATAGCATAAGAAGGATTATGTTAAATCAGTGTTTTAGGTTTGTATTCGTTGTGTTAGTTATCTTCTTTTTTTGTCTACTCTAGTAAATAAAAAAATAGCATCTAACTTCATCATTTTGCTATATTCAAAACCAGCTGAACATCAAAAACATAGTATATAGTTTATTACTATAGTATTCAAAGTAGGGGAAACCACCAAACACTACCCATCACTAACAACATGTGAGAGCTACTGTAGTCCCTGTTTTCTTTAAATGCTGTTCTGTGGCAAATTGAACTCCAATAAAAAGATATTAAGAAAAAAAAAAGATTAAATGAGATCTGAAAAAAAATGCTGTTCTGTGCGTTTTTTTTTTTTTTTTTTTAAGATTTTATTGATTTGAAAGAGAGAGAGAGAGAGAGAGATCATGAGCAGGAGGGCCAGAGGGAAAGAGAGAGAGAGAATCTCAAGCAGACTCCACACTGAATGTGGAGCTTGATTCAGGGCTCAGTCCCAGGACCCTGAGATCATGACCTGAACCCAAACCAAGAATTGGATGCTTAACTCACTGCACCACCCAGGTGCCCCAAATGCTGTTCTGTTTCATAATACATTTGAGAAAAACCTAATTTTCATCCTTAGGATATGCAAAGTGATAACAGTATGACATCTTAGCCAGTCTCTTATCTCTCTCTAAAATCTTAACGCTGTTACACACCCAGTCCCCTAGACCTCTAGGTGACATTTATAAAATAACTATAATTTTATATACCTATTTCATTCCTGACAATACATATATCACTTGATTGATTTCTATGTGAATATCGCTCAGAAGCCTTATTTAGACCATATAGTGTTAAGCTACATCTTTAATATTAATGGTAAGTAAAAGATAAGGAAAACTTATTATTCCAACTAAAGGACATTGTGGAAAGTGTAAAATTATGGAGACGGTAAAATGATCAGAGGTTGACAGCAGTTTGGAAGTAGGAGAATTAAACAGAGCACAGAGGATTTGGGGGCAGTGAAATTACTCTGTATCATATAATAATGATGGATACATGTTATTATGCATGTGTCCATACCATAGATAGTATAACACCAATGTAATCTGTGGACTTTGGAGATATGATGTGTCAATATAGGCTCATCAATTATCAAAAGTGTACCTCTCACTGGGAAATGTTGATTGTGGGGTAAGTCTGCATGCATGGGGGTAGGGCCTATGGAGAAATCTCTGTCTTTTGCTCTCAATTTTGACATGAACCTTAAACTGTTCTTACAAATAGTCTCAATAAAAATAAAAGATGAGGAAAATAAACCATAGTAAGGCAGCCACCTAGAAAGCAAAATAAAGAAAAGGAAATCAGGCTAATGAGAATAAGGGGACCAGTGCTTTGACTTGACCCATATCCTTTCTTTGTACTAGAGATTAAGTGTAGAATTTTTACCCAATAAAACTTTGTGAGCACTTATTTCTCATGATACCATTCTTACTCTCCCCTTGAAATACCTTAGATAAGGGGAAGAATTCATTCCTTCTCAACTACATACTTTTGATGGCCTCTAGGAGAAAGCATCCTATGAGTTGGGGCCCAATTATTCTTAAAAAAGTTACTCTGTGCCATAAGGTCTTGTTGGTTACAGCTTCGTGATAGAGCTTTAAGTCCAGAATTGTGTTGTCACCAGTTTTGGTTTTCTTTTTTGGCATTCCTTGGCTATTCAGGGTTTTTTCTTGTTCCATATAAATTTTAGGATTATTTGTTCCAACTCTGTGAAATAGCTGATGGAATTGTGATGGGATTGCATTGAATGTCTAGATTGCTCTGAGTACCATAGGCATTTTAACAATATTGGTTCTTCCAATCCATGAGAATGGAATGTTTTTCCATTTCTTTATGTCTTTCTAATTTCTTACATGAGTGCCCTATGGTTTTCTGAGTACAGATTTTTGCCTCTTTGATTAGGTTTAGCATAACCAAAGGTATCTTTTGGTTTTTGGTGTAATTACAATTGGGATTGACTGCTTAATTTCACTTTCTTCCATTGTTAGTGTATAGAAACGCAACTGATTTCTGTGCATTGTTTTTTATATCCTGCCACTTTGTTGAAGTCCTGTATAAGTTCTAGCAATTTTGGGATGGGATTTTTTGCGTTTTCCATATAGAATATCATGTTATCTGCAAAAAGTAAGAGCTTGAAATCTTTTTTGCCTACTCAGATGTGTTTTATTTCTTTTTGTTGTCTGATTGCTAAGGCTAGGACTTCTAGAACTATGTTGAACATCAGTGGTGAGAGTGGAAATCTCTCCTATGTTCCTGATCTTAGGGGAAAAGCTTTCATTTTTTCCCCATTGAGAATGATATTTGTTGTGCCCTTTCATTTTTGGCTTTTATGATATTGAGGTATATTCCCTCTATCTCTACTGTGAAGAGTTTTAATCAAGAAAGGATGCTTGTACTTTGTCAAATGCTTTTTCTGCAGCTATTGAGAGGATCATATGGTTCTTGTCCTTTCCTTTTTTAATGTATCATATTGCATTGATTGATTAGCAGATGTTGAACCACCCTTACAGCCCAGGAATAAATTCTACTCGGTCATGGTTAGTAATCCTTTTAATGTACTATTTGATCCTATTGGCTAGTATTACAGTGAGAATTTTTGCATTCATGTTCATCAAGGATGAACATATAATTCTTCTTTTTGGTTGGTCTTTATCTGGTTTTGGGATCAAGTAATGCTGGCCTCATAGAAAGAGTTTGGAAGTTTTCCTTCCGTTTCTATTTTTTGTAACAGCTTCAGAAGAATAAGTATTAATTCTTCTTTAAATGTTTGGTAGAATTCCCCTGAGACATCCGGCCCTGGACTCCTGTTTGTTGGGAGATTTTTTTTTTTAATTTTTATTTATTTATGATAGTCACAGAGAGAGAGAGAGAGAGAGAGAGGCAGAGACATAGGCAGAGGGAGAATCAGGCTCCAGGTACCGGGAGCCCGACGTGGGATTCGATCCCGGGTCTCCAGGATCGCGCCCTGGGCCAAAGGCAGGCGCCAAACTGCTGCGCCACCCAGGGATCCCTGTTGGGAGATTTTTGATTACTGATTAAATTTCCTTGCTGGTTATGTGTATGTTCAGGTTTTCTATTTCTTCCTGCTTCAGCTTTGGTAGTTTATACATCCCTAGGAATGCATCTATTTCTTCTATATTGCCTAATACGTTGGCATATAGTTGCTCCTAATATGTTCATAAAATAATTTGTATTTTCTTGATGTTAGTTGTAATCTCTCTTCTTTCATGATTTTATTTATTTGGGTCCTTTCCTTGTTCTTTTTGGCAAGTCTGGCCAGGGGTTTATCAATTTTATTAATTTTTTCAAAGAACCAGCTCTTAGTTTCATTGATCTGTTCTACTGTTCTTTTGGTTTCTATTTCATTGATTTCTGTTGTAATCATTATTATTTCTCTTCTCCTGCTAGATTTAGGCATTATTTGTTGTTATTTCTCCAACTTCTTTAGGTGTAAGGTTAGGTTGTATATTTGAGAACTTTCTTATTTCTTGGGAAAGGTTTGTATTGCTATAAACTTCCCTCCTATGACCACCTTTGTTGCATCCCAAACATTTTGAACAGTATTGAGAGAGAGAGAGAGAGAGAGAAAGAGAGAGGGGGAAAGAGAGAGAGGCAGAGACATAGATATAGAGAGAAGCAGGCTGCATGTAGGAAGCCTGATGTGGGACTCGATCCCGGGACCCCAGGATCATATCCTGGGCTGAAGGCAGGCACTGAACTGCTGAGCCACCCAGGAGTCCCAGTGGACAGTTGTGTTTTCATTTTCATTTGTTTCCATGAATTTTTAAAAATTCTTCTTTAATATTCTGGTTGACTAATTCATTCTATTTATTGTAGGATGCTGTTTACTCTCCATGCTTTTGAATTCTTTCCAAATTTCCTCTTGTGATTGAGTTCTAGTTTCAAAGCATTGTGGTCCAAAAATATGTAGGGAATGATCCCAATCTTTTGGTACCAGTCAAGGCCTGATTTGTGACCCAGTATGTGATCTATTCTGGCATGAAACAGACACAGAGATCAATGGAGAAGAATAGAGAACTCAGAAATGGAACCTCAGCTTTGTGCTTAATGAATCTTTGACATAGCAAGAAAGAATATCTAATGGAAAAAAGTGTCTTCAACAAATGGTGTTGGGAAAATTAGACATCCACTGAAACTGGACCATTTCCTCACACCATACACAAAAATAGACTCAAAATGGATGAAAGACTTAAATGTGAGACTGGAATCCATCAAAATCCTAGAGGAGAACAGAAGCAGCAACCTCTTCAACTTTGGCTGCAGCAACATCTTACTAGACACATCTCTGAAGGCAAGGGAAACAAAGGCAAAAATGTAGTGGGACTTTATCAAGATAAGAAGCTTTTGCAAAGCTAAGGAAATAGTTGGCAAAACCAAAAGACAACCGACAGAATGGGAGAAGGTATTTGCAAATGTCTTATCAGAAAAGGGCTAGTGATCTATAAAGAACTTAACAAACTCAACACCCAAAGAACAAATAATCCTATCAAGAAATGGGCAGAAGACATGCACAGACTTTTCTTCAAGGACACATAAATGACAAATCATGAAAAAATGCTCTACATCACTTGTCGTCGGGGAAATGCAGATCAAAACCGCAATGAGATACCATTTCACACTAGTCAGAATGATTAAAATGAACAAGTCAGGAAACAACAGACGTGGTGAGAATAAAAAGAAAGGGGGCCCCTTGTCCAATGTTGGTGGGATTATAAACTGGTATGGCCACCCTAGAAAACAGTATGGAGGTTCCTCAAAAAGTCGAAAATAGAGCTACCCTATGACCTAGCAATTGCACTACTAGATAATTACCCTCAAAATATAAATGTAGTGGTCTGAAGGGGCACTTGCACTCCATGATTGTAGCAGCAATGTCCACAACAGCCAGACTATAGAAAGAGCCCAGACGTCCATCAATAGATGGATGGATAAAGAGGATGTGGTGTGTTTGTGCATATGTGTAATGTATAATACATATATAATATCATCCTACTTAGCCATCAAAAGAAATATAATCTTGCCCCTTGCAATAATGTGGACAGAACCAGAGGATACTATGCTAAGCAAAATAAGTCAATTAGAGAAAGACAATTATATGATCTTACTCATATGTGGAATTTAAGAAACAATGATAGCAAATTTACCATCTATTATTTCATTCTGTTCTATATTAATCTAGAGAAGTTTCTGAACCTATCATAGTAGAGAAATCTAGAATTCTAACTGCTCAGAGTTGACAGCAAAGTATTGACCTACCAAGGAAACTTCGTGTCTCTTATTTTAAATATAGTGTGGTATAAATTATTATTTGCTTTTATTTATTAACATTAGAATATGAAAATAATAAAAGTAAACCTTAAATAATTATATACCATGCCATTCTATAAGCTGGTAATGAAAAAGGAAGTTATAGTTTGGAGCTTGGCTTTGGATTTAAAGTGCAAAGAGGAACTAGAAATCATTGTAATGCCCAAAGGTCTATGTCACTATCAGTTATACAGTTTACATGATTTCATGTTACTATTATCTGAAATCTCTCCTGAATCTTCACCATTATTATATAACATGTTGGTTATATACTGTTTCATAAACAATGAATCCAAATAATTTGGCTAAAAATAATATACTTCAAAATTCTGAGGGTTTACTGGGTTAAATTAGGTAATTCTTGTCTGATAATTTCCCTGATGCTGCAGACAGATGGCAGATGGAACTGGAGTTATCTTAAGATTCAAAGTGACTTTTTCCCCTCACATGACTTGCACCTCAGCCAAAATGGTTGAAATATCTTGGAGCTGGCTAAATATTCCTTTCTCTTTATGTGGTTTCCATTTGTACCTAGTGTACACAGACTTCTTATCTGATAATTGGCTTTCTAGCATGTGTTTCAAAATATTCAGATGGAAGCTACAAAGCATCTTATTATGGATGAAACTTAGTACACTGCCTTCATTGTATCATACTGATCAAAATCTAGTTGAAGAGATAGTATAAATGTAAGGGGAGGAGCTATGAATGAATGTAGATACCGGGAAGTAAGATTCATCAGGGTCCATCGATGGAGATTAGCAAACACATGTGCTTCAACTATTATGCTGATATATGGAAAGTTTAAAAAGATAGGTACCATTTTAGAACGTGAAGATTTATCCATGAATAACCCTATTCCACCATCCTTCTTAATTCCACATGTCAAGGTGAAAAAAAAAAAAAAAAAAAGTACCTTGGTCACAAAGGCAAATTTTGGAAGGAATTTACTAATAACTAATTCTTAGCATAAAAAATAAATTAATGAAACAAAATAAGAACCTATATCTTGTGCGTTATCCTGGATAGATTACCATAAATTATTTTTTGAAAATTCATATGCAAGACTAAATGAAAATGTCTTATTGAAATGGTGAAGTTTTATATGTATTACTCATGAACCATAAATGATACTTTAGGTAGTCTATTTCATCCTAGCAAAATGCAAAGAACGTAGTAAATATTAAATCTTTCTTCATAAAATATTAATAATGAATGAGCATAAATGAATGTATATCAATTTTGAATTCTATCTATATCATCCAATGTGATGTTGAGGTACCAATTAATTTGTGTTTTATGTCACCAATAGTTTTATCTGGGAAATATGATTGCATTTATAAGTGAAAGAAAAGGCAAATAACTTCGGGACTTGTTTATAACTTTTTTTTCTGATTTAGCAAATAACACATACTATCTATGAATGTTTTTGTCCTCCCTTGGTAAAAATTCTCTATCCTGATGCTTATATTGCGGTGATATTGCATCACATTATTGTTTAGTATCTATTGAAATCTAATTGTAGTTTCAAATCCATGGTGAATACAGAATATAACTTTTTATCCTGGTGTGTTTATAATCTAAAAGATTTTTCTGATCTGCTTAGGTATTCAATATTGTAGAAGTGGAGCAAAATTCTGCAAGCATTCAAAATAATTGTTGCAAAATATAAACAACAGCTAGCACTTATCCCAACAACAAGATAGCCTCTTTGCTAAGTCTACAAACTCAAAAGGATAGGGAAAAATCCTATAGAACCAATGATCAGTTGAAAGATTGAAGTCAATATTCATTGGGCACTTGTCTGGCTCCTTTGGGAGAGCTTGTAACTCTTAAAAGCCAATATTTCTTAAGTGTGTTTCTGTTTGTGAGAGAGAGGGAGTGTTTGTGTATGTGTGTGTGCTTTCATTTTGGAATGCAAATTGCAAGGGTATGTACAGACAAGAAATGAATTTTCATGGTTTATCCTTTGCACTTAGGCACGTCAGTTTGATTGCAGAAGTAGTAAACACAGCTCAGTTTTGTGAAAGAACTTTAGTATAGATACGTAATGAGTAATGCATTTGAAAGTGTTCAATAAAAATAACTAGTAAGAAGCTCCTAATAGGGGCACCTGGGTGGCTCAGTTAAGCATCTGCCTTCATCTCGGTTCATGATCTCAGGGTTCTGGGACTGAGCTCTGCATTGAGGTCTCTGCTTGGTGGAGAGTCTAGTTTTCCCTCTCCCTCATGCTTGCTTCTTTGCTCTCTCTCTCAAATAAATAAAATCTCTTTTTTTAAAAAAGAGAGGCTCCTAATATAGCTATATGATCTCTTATATTTTCTGAAGATGTGCAAAACTGATAGTACTTTATTTTAGTCAAATGGACTTGTAGATTTCTTTGGATAAATGATGTCTCTTATGAATTATTTTTAAAGATAGGACTATTCAGATTTTGTATTTCTTCTTGAATTCATATTTATAAGATTTCTCAACTTCTCCACTTTCCTAAGTCATTAAGTTTTCTTACATAGTTGATCAAATATTTTATTTTTAATGCGTCTAGGATATATATTAATATGTCTTTCACATAATATGTTAAAAGTTTGTGTTTTCCTTTTACTTAATTTGTTCTAGTTTTTTTAAGTCATCTTTATTAATCCTTTTTAAAGGATAGACTTTTTGGCTTTAACTCTCTTTATTGTTTGTTTTCTATTTCAGTAACGTAGTCTTATCTTTTAATGTTGCTTTTCTACTCCCCTAGGGTTAATTTTCTCTTATATCTTAAGGGGAAAATTTCATATGTATTTATTTTTAACTGTGTTATTTTTCTAATATGATAATTCAAAATTAAATGTCATAATAACTATAGTTCTTAAACTCTATTATGTACCAGAAAATTGCTAAGAGAGTGTTCTCACCACACACATATAACTATATCAGATAATGATGTTAATTTGGACATGATACTCATTTCACAAAGTACATGTATATTAAATCATCACATTGCACACCTTAAATATATAAATTTTTGTTAACTATACCTCAATATAGCGGGGGGGGGGGATTCTCAATAAATCCTATTTGATCCAAAAATCAAAAACACAAAAAATTAAATATTTTCCTATAAACTCCACCTTAGCTCTATTTTGAAATACTTTCTAATTTCTTTTTTAACTCATTGGTTACGTGGAATGCATTAATTATTAAACATTTGGAGGCTTTAAATATTTATTTATTTATTTTTATTGGAGTTCAATTTGCCAAAATATAGCATAACACCCAGTGCTAATCCTGCCAAGTGCTCCCCTCAGTGCCTGTCACCCAGTCACCCCAACCCCCTGACCACCTCCCCCTCCACTACCCCTTGTTTCTTTCCCAGAGTTAGGAATCTCTCATGTTCTATCTCCCTCACAGATATTTCCCACTCATTTTCTCTCCTTTCCCCTTATTTCACTTTCACTATCTTTATATTCCCCAAATGAATGAGACCATGTAATGTTTGTCCTTCTTTGATTGACTTTGCTCAACATAATACCCTCCAGTTCCATCCATGTCAGAGCAAATGGTGGGTATTTGTGGGTATTTATCGTTTCTAATGGCTGAGTAATATCCATTGTATACATAAACCACATCTTCTTTATCATCTATCGATCACCGAGGCTCCTTCAACAGTTTGGCTATTGTGGACATTACTGCTATAAACATTGAGGTGCAGCTGTCCTGCTGTTTCACTGCATCTGTATCTTTGGGGTAAATCCCCAGCAGTGCAATTGCTGTGTGTGGGGCAGTTCTATTTTTACTCTTTGAGGAACCTCCACACAGTTTTCCAGAGTGGCTGTACCAGTTTACATTCCCACCAACAGTTCAAGAGGGTTCCCCTTTCTCCACATCCTCTCCAACATTTTTTGTTTCCCGTCTTGTTAATTTTCACCATTTTCATTGGTGTGAGGTGGGATCTCATGGTGGTTTTGATTTGTATTTCCCTGATGGCACGTGATGAGGAGCATTTTCTCATGTGCTTGTTGGCCATGTGTATGTCTTCTTTGGTGAAATTTCTGTTCGTATCTTTTGCTCATTTAATGATTGGATTGTTTGTTTCTTTGCTGTTGAGTTTAGTAAGTTCTTTATAGATCTTGGATACTAGCCCTTTATCTGACAGGTCATTTGCAAATATCTTCTCCCATTCTGCAGGTTGTCTTTTGGTTTTGTTGACTGTTTCTTTTGCTGTGCAGAAGCTTCTTATCTGGATTAAGTCCCAATAATTCATTTTTGCTTTTCTTTCCCTTGCCTTCATGGATATATCTTGGAAGAAGTTGCTGTGGCCAAGTTCAAAAAGGGTGTTGTCTGTGTTCTCCTCTAGGATTTGGATGGATTCTTGTCTCACATTTAGATCTTTCATCCATTTTGAGTTTATCTTTGTGTATGGTGTAAGAGAGTGGTCTAGTTTCATTCTTCTGCACGTGGCTCTCCAGTTTTCCCAGCACCATTTATTGAAGAGAGTGTCATTTTTTCCAGTGGATAATCTTTCCTTTTTTGTGAAATATTAGTTGACCATAGAGTTGAGGGCCCATTTCTGGGTTCTCTATTCTGTTCCATTGATCTATGTGTCTGTTTTTGTGCCAGTACCACACTGTCTTGATGACCACGCTTTGTAGTATAACCTGATATCTGGCATTGTGATGCCCCCCAGCTCTGGTTTTCTTTTTTAATATTCCCCTGGCTATTCAGGGTCTTTTCTGATTCTACACAAATCTTAAAATAATTTTTTCCAACTCTCTGAAGAAAGTTCATGGGATTTTGATAGAGATTGCATTAAATGTGTAAATTGCCCTGGGTAGCATTGACATTTTCACAATATTAATTATTCTAATCCATGAGCATGGAATATTTTTCCATTTCTTACTGTTTTCCTCAATTTCTTTCAGAAGCATTCTGTAGTGTTTAGGGTATAGATCCTTTACCTCTTTGGTTAGGATTATTCCGAGGTATCTTACGCTTCTGGGTGCAATTGTAAATGGGATTGACTCCTTAATTTCTCTTTCTTCAGTCTCCTTGTTGGTGTATAGAAATGTCACTGATTTCTGGGCATTGATTTTGTATCCTGCCACACTGCCAAATTGCTGTATGAGTTCTAGCGATCTTGGGGTGGAGTCTTTTGGGTTTTCCAGGTACAGTATCATGTCATCAGTGAAGAGGGAGAGTTTGACTTCTTTGCAAATTTGAATGCATTTTATTTCTTTTTGTTGCCTGATTGCTGAGGCTAGGACTTCTAGTACTATGTTGAATAGCCGTGGTGAGAGTGGACATCCCTGTCATATTCTTGATCTTAGTAGAAAGGCTCCCAGTGTTTTCCCATTGAGAATGATATTGGCTGTGGGCTTTTCGTAGATGGCTTTTAAGATGTTGAGGAATGTTCCTTCTATCCCTACACTCTGAAGAGTTTTGATCAGGAATGGATGCTGTATTTTGTCAAATGCTTTCTCTGCATCTATTGAGAGGATCATATGGTTCTTGTTTTTTCTCTTGTTGATATGATCTATCACATTGATTGCTTTATGAGTATTGAATCAGCCTTGTGTCCCGGGGATAAATCCCATTGCTCATGGTGAATAATCTTCTTAATTTACTATTGGATCCTATTGACTAGTATCTTGTTGAGAATTTTTGCATCTTGTTCATCAGGGATATTGGTCTATAATTCTCCTTTTTGGTGGGGTCTTTGTCTGGTTTTGGAATTAAGGTGATGCTGGCCTCATAGAACAAGTTTGGAAGTATTCCATCCCTCTCTATCTTTCAGAACAGCTTTAGTAGAATAGGTATTGTTTCTTCTTCAAACATTTGATAGAATTCCCCTGGGAAGCCACCTGGCCCTGGACTTTTGTGTCTTGGGAGGTTTTTGATGACTGATTCAATTTCCTCCCTGGTTATCAGCCTGTTCAGGTTTTCTATTTCTTCCTGTTCCAGTTTTGGTAGTTTTTGGTTTTCCAGAAATGCATCCATTTCTTCTAGATTGCCTAATTTACTGGCATATAGCTGCTCATAATATGTTTTTATAATTGTTTGTATTTCCTTGGTATTGGTCATGATCTCTCCCTTTTCATTTGTGATTTTATTAATTTGAGTCTTTTTTGTTTTGTTTTGCTTTATTTGTTTAAGATTTTATTTATTTATTCACAAAAGAGAGAGAGATAGAGGCAGAGACACAGGCAGAGGGAGAAGCAGGCTCCATGCAGGGAGCCGGATGTAGGACTCGATCCTGGGACTCCAGGATCACACCCTGGCTGAAGGTGGCACTAAACTGCTGAGCCACCTGGGCTGCCCTTCTCTTTTGTTTTTAGTAAGGATGGCTAATGATTTATCTACCTTATTAATTCTTTCAAAGAACCAACTCCTGGTTTTGTTGATCTGTCCCATAGTTCTTTTCTCTATTTCATTGAGTTCTGCTAGAATCTTTAATAACTCTCTTCTTCTGCTGGGTGTAGGGTTTATTTGCTGTTCTTTCTCTGGTTCCCTTAGTTGCAAGGTTAGCTTTTGTTTGAGTTTTTTCCAGTTTCTGAGGGATGCTTGTATTTCCCTCTCAGGACTGCTTTTGCTGTATCCCAAAGATTTTGAAAGGCTCTATCTTCATTCTCTTTAGTTTCTATGAATCTTTTTAATTCTTCTCTAATTTCCTGGTTGACCCATTCATCTTTTAGTAGGATACTCTTTAACCACCACGTGTTTGAGTTTTTTCAAATTTCTTCTTGTGATTGAGTTCTAGTTTCAAAATATTATGGTCTGAAAATATGCAGGGGACAATCCCAATCTTTTGATATTCGTTAAAACCTGATTTCCTGATTTGTGACTCAGTATGTGGTCTATTCTGGAGAAAGTTCCATGTGCACTTGAGAAGAATGTGTATTCAATTGCATTTGGATGTAAAGTTCTGTAAATATCTGTGAAATCCATCTGATCCAGTGTATCATTTAAAGCTCTTGTTTCTTTGGAGATGTTGTGCTTAGGATGTCTGTCATTTACAGAAAGCACCATGTTGAAGTCTCCCAGTATAAGTGTATTATCTAAGTATGTCTTTACTTTGGTTATTAATTGATTGATATACTTGGAAGCTCCCATATTCGGGGCATAAATATTCATGATTGTTAGGTCCTCTTGTTGGATAGATCCTTTAAGTATGATAGAGCATCCCTCTTCATCTCCTACTACAGTCTTTGGGATAAACTTTAACTTATCTGATATGAGGATTGCTACCTCTGTTTTCTTTTGAGGACGATTTGAATGGTAAATGGTCCTCCAACGTTTTATTTTCAGGCTGTAGATGTCCTTAGGTCTAAAATGAGTCTTTTGTATACAGAAAATAGATGGGTCTTGCTTTTTTATCCAGTCTGAAACCTTGCACCTTTTGGTGGGATCATTAAGCCCATTCATGTTCAGAGTTACTATTGAAAGATATGAATTTAGTGTCATCATGATACCTATTCAGTCCCTGTTTTTGTGGATTGTTTCTTTGGACTTCCTCTTTCCTTTACAGAGTCTGCCTTAATATTTTTGCAGAGCTGGTTTGGTGGTCACATGTTCTTTCAGTTTCTGCTTATCTTGGAAGCTCTTTATCTCTCCTTCTATTCTGAATGAGAGGGTTACTGGATAGAGTATTCTTGGCTGCAGGTTTTTCTCATTTAGGACCCTGAATATATCCTGCCAGCCCTTTCTGGCCTGCCAGGTCTCTGTGAGGAGGTCTGCTGTTAACCTAATACTTCTCCCCATAAAGTTTAGGGATATCTTGTCTTTTGGTGCTTTAAGTATCTTCTGTTTATCTTTGGAATTTGGAAGTTTCACTATTAATTTCGGGGTGTTGAACAGTTTTTATTGATTTTAGGAGGCGGATATCTCCATCTCCTGGATCTGAATGCTTGTTTCCCTCCCCAAGTTAGGGATGTTCTCAGCTATGATTTGTTCAAATATACTTTCTGGTCCTCTGTCCCTTTTGGCGCCCTCTGGAACCCCAATTAAACATAGATTTTTCCTTCTGAGGCTGTCATTTATTTCCCTTAGCCTTTCCTCAAGATCTTTTAATTGTTTTTCTTTTTTCCTCAGCTTCCTTCCTTGCCATCAACTTGTCTTCTATGTCACTCACTCTTTCTTCTATTTTATTAACGCTTGTCATTAGGACCTCCAGTTTGGATTGCATCTATTTCAATTGATTTTTAATTTTGGCCTGATTAGATCTACATTCTGCAGTTATGAAGTCTCTTGAATCCTTCATGCTTTTTTCCAGAGCCACCAGCAGCTTTATAATTGTGCTTCTGAATTGGCTTTCTGACATTGAATTGTAATCCAAATTCTGTAACTCTGTGGGAGAGAGGACTATTTCTGATTCTTTCCTTTGTGGTGTGTTCTTTCTAGTCATTTTGCCCAGTGCAGAATGGGTAAAAAGTAGTTGTACTGGAAAAAGGAAGAAAAAAAAAGAAAGAAAAAGGGGAAAACAAAGTACAAAAAACAAACAAACAAAAAAACAAGTAGGGGTCCCCTCTGGTTCTATATACTGTAAGTCCCTTGACTTCCTCTGGAGCTTTCCAGCACTGCTCAGTCAAGAACTTGGTCTTCCCCTGTCCTTCCAGCTGGTCTTCTGTGGGAGGGACCTGCTGTGCTGATTCTCACTTCCCCTGCCGAGTGCATGGCTCAGTGGGAGCTGTTTGTCCTGTGTGGTCCCCGTTCCCTAGTGCCCCCGTCCATCCCAGGTACAAGGTGACACAAGGAGGGACAACCAGATGGTGGCATCCAGCTCTCCAGCCCTGGCCTGAACTCCGGCAGTAACTACCGCAGCTCCCTGTCCGCACCGGCCTGGATGCTCGGGGTCGGGGGGAGCTGATCTGCGCAGTTGTGGTGCCCGGCGGCAGGAGCATCCTTGCTGTCTTGGGTCCTCCCGGCATCTGCCTGGGGGCTCGGATTCTGGGCTGTGTCCCAGGAACAAAAAAACTCCTGAGACGAAGTCCCAGGTGCCTTGGGCTCTGGGGCCTGCGCTGCTGGAGTTGTGCTCCCAGGCGGTGCAGCCCCCTCCACGCGGAGCCGCTGCCCAAGCTGCTCCCGGGCTGCTGGGCAGGCGCCCCAGCCCTTTACCTTGCTCCACGCGGGTGTGTGGCGGCTCTCCCCCGGGGTGCACCTCCTCTGTTAGTGACCCCGGGAACCTGGGGGTCCCACTGCCCCTCCTGGGATCCTGCCCCAGCTCCTTGCCAGCTCCTTTCCATCCCGGAAGATTGGTAAAGTTCCTGCTTCTCCGGGCCTGGGCTTTCCAGTCCTGGAGGCTCCTGCCACCCCGCTTAGCCCAGCTAGTCCCAGGGGGGCCCTCCCCCACTGGATGATTGATTGATTGATTGATTGATTTTTTTCCGTCTTCCTACCTTGTTAGAAGCACAAACTCCTCTCTCTGTAGCATTCCAGCTGTTCTCTGTTTAAATCTCAGGCCAGGGGATCCCGGGGTGGCTCAGCGGTTTAGCGCCTGCCTTTGGCCCAGGGTGCGATCCTGGAGACCCGGGATCGAGTGCCACATCAGGCCCCCATGTGGAGCCTGCTTCTCCCTCTGCTTGTGTCTCTGCCTATGCCTCTGCCTGCTCTCTGTCTTTCATAAATGATTAAAGAAAAAAATCTTTGAAAAAAAAATAAATCTCAGGCCAAATTCGTAGGTTTTCAGGATACTTTCAAAGTTATCTAGGTGAGTTGGTGGGGACAGGTGACTTGGGGACCCTACTTTCTGCCATATTGCCCTGCCCCCATCTTATAATTTTTTATTTATAATTTAATAATGTTGCAGTGACTGAACATATCCTGTAAGATGTAATCTTTTGACTTTATTAAGTATCTTTTTTTAAAAATGCTATTTATCTATTTACGAGAGACCCAGAGAAAGAGGCAGAGACACAGGCAGAGGGAGAAGCAGACTCTCTGTGGGGAGCCTGATGCAGGACTTGATCCCAGGACCCCAGGATCAGGACCTGAGCTGAAGGCAGACGCTCAACCACTGAGCTACCCAGGTGCCCCCGAGTGTGATTTTTTTTTTTAAAGTTTAATGTGCACTTTAAATAGGTTTCTTTCCATTAAAATAATTTTTAATTTTATAAATAATAAACTGAAGTATTTTTTATTTTGATCAAATTGTTCAGTAGTGTTAATAAATTTTTAAATAACTTGTTTACTAAAAAAATAAATTTTGTTCAACCCTTTTAATATCAGCCTAAAGTTCATCTTTAAAAATACACATAATGTAATTAAATCTTCCTCTTTTAATAAAGTCTAATAACCTCTGACATGTAATTGGAGATTTTTTTATTATATGTGAATTTGGTTTGATTTGTACCTTCTCTATTTTGTTCTCCTATAGGATTAAATGCATGTCTTTGTATATGACCAAATTAGGATTAGGTCATTAGGGTGGGCTGTGATCTGACTTATCTACATTATAAAAAGCAAATTTGGACAGAGACAGACATGTGTACAGAGAAGAGATGATATTAAAATGTAGAGAAAATGTCATCTACAAGCCAAGGAATGTCTGAGTCTACCAGAAATTAGGACAGAGGCATGAAATAAATTCCTCTTTCTCCCTCCTTTCTCAAACAAACTAACCCTGTTGACACATTGATTTTGAATGTTAACCTCTGGAACTGTGAGACTATATATTTCTCTTGTTTTGCCCACCCAGTTGAGGTCCTTTATTATAGTAATCCCAGGAAACGAATGTGTCATGTTAAATTGTAAGAAAAACAGCCTTAGCAGATAAAGCAGACATCGGCATTATATTCAGAAGTAGAACAGATTTTGGAATAATCACACAGGAAATCTAAAGTAACTATGATTAATATGTTAAGGCTGCTCATAGAAAAAGTAGACAGCATTCACGAACAGATGGATAATGTAAACATAAATGAGAACTGTAAGAAAGCAATTGGAAATGATGGGGAACAAAAAAACTGAGATGAAGATTGCCTTTGATGGGGTCCTCAACACATTGGACACCCTGAGGGAAAAAACAGGGACTCTCAAGATATGTCAATCAAAACTTCCTAAAATCTGAAACACAAAGAAAAAAAAGAACAAGAAAGAAGTGTTGGAGAATTCACAAAATGTAGCCCATGTGTAACTGGACTATCAAAAGGAGAAAGAGACAACAGGACAGAAAAATAATAGAAGTAATAATGCATGAGGATTTTCTGAAATTAATGACAGACACCAAACCACAGATCCAAGAAGTTCAGAGAATACCAAGTTGGACAAATATTAAAAAGTCTACACACAATCATATTGTATTAGAGTGCAAGGAAACAGAAAACCCTGAAAGAAGCAAAATAAATAAACATATATATCACAAAAATATATATATCACAAATATATATAATAAAACCCAAAACAAAAACAAAACAGAATACTTATCTATATGGGAAAGAATAATAATAAGATTAGAAGGGGCAACAAAATATTAAACAAGAATAAAATCAAAGTACTGGCACTACCCAACTTCAAGACTTATTATAAAGGTTTTATAATCAAGACAGCATGATAATGACAAAAAATAAATAAATGGAATAATGTAACATAAAAGACCAGAAATAGGTCTACACCATTATGTACTGTTCAAAATTTTAAGGCCAACAAAAATAAGCTAAGTCTGAGAAACTGCCACCACCAACAGGAGTCTGAGAAGATGTGGTAATTAAATGTAATGTGGTATCTTGGGTGGAATCCTGGAACAGAAAAACAAAAAGTGAAAACTAAGGAAAAACAAGGTACAGATTTCAATTCATAATAAGGTATTAATGTTGCTTATTACTATAATAAATGTCCCATATTCATATAAGATGTCAATAATAGGGATACTGAGGATGGGGTATATGGGAACTCTGTCATACTACCTCAATTTTTCCATAAATCAAACTGTAGTAAAAAATTGAAGTTTTAAAATAAAACCTGGAGCACACCATAATGGCCCCATTTTAGAGGTCACCACTCAACATGGCTTAAAAACTAGACATATGGAAAATCACCTTTCAAACATGTATGTCAATATAAAATATGAACAGAAATAAAATTATGTTCAGCAAAGTGTTCTGGAAGGAAAAAGAGCAAGCTCTTTTTACATTAGCCAAGTTAATGAGGTAACAGAGTTCCACAACATATGACCAGGTAGGTACTGTGTAGGCCATGCAGGTTAGATATTGCAAAAAGCTATAGAAAGCTACTGAAGGGATCAGACTTGCATTTTTAGATAAACTATACAAGTCACTGATGTAGTCAACTTTCATTTTAAAATAACACTGGTTGCGACTATAGAGAGGATTGGGGAGAAGCCCAAACACATGGAAATTTATTAGTGCTTTTGCTTTAGCCCTAGGAAAGACAATAGTAAATTGTTCCAGAGAGGTAAAAAGTGGGATAAAGAGAGGTAGAAGGATTGCAGTGATATAAAGTAAAATAAATAAGACTTGTTGATACATTAATTATCAAATATTGATATAAAAGGGTAAGAGATATTACTAAGAAAACCAAGATTTCTGGCTCATTAATGAAATTGTCATTTACTAAAAAAAGGAAATATTGGAAACTGAATATGATTATTCTAACTCATGTTTCAGATCTTAATATAAATTCTGCTAAGCCCTGCTACTGAAATAAAACTTTGGTTTTGCTTATTATATCATTTATTATAATGTCTCTTCAGGAGGTACCACTATGGGATAAAAGCATGTAGACCTTTTCCTCAATATTGTTTTCCCCTTTCCTCGTGTGATATCTGACACACAGTAGGAGCTTAAGAAACAATTCATAAATAATGAATATACGTTTTAAGTAAAAAAGCAAACTTGGGCAAGGCTTCTGAGTTTCAAATGGATGTTTGTTTTTGAAGTTTGGAGTATGCTACTACTCTTCATACTCCTCTTTTTGCCTTTCCTTCCCAAAACACCCACACAATTTCAAAAGTGTTGTCTGTCTTTATTTTGCTCCAGTATTTTTTAAAAGTAATTTATCTTCACTGAATTATCAAGCACCTTCTATTTATATTTAGAAAGCTCCTACCATGATTTTACTTTTATGATATATTTCTATTTTTGTTTGTTTCTTCCACCCTTTTTATATAACCTGTTAAAATTGTTTTGTTTTGATATTAATGATGCAAACAGATGAGTGTCCATTACAAAAGTAGACTATAGGGCATAATTTAAAGACTTGTCTATTTGAGAGTGAGAGAGAAAGCAAGGGAAGGAGAAGAGGGCTCAAGCCAGCTCCCCACTGAGAAGGAGCCAGAGGCAAGGCTTGATCTCTTAAGACCTTGAGATCATCACCTGAATTGAAATCAAGAATTTGAGCCACCCAGGTGCCCCTACAATATATAATTTAGTACAAATACATAGACTAACAAGATATATACTAATAATTAATAGAATTAATATATATTAATATTGCATCTTACTATATATACTTACTACTTATATTTTGAATCCTTATTTTGATTTTTGTTTATTTGGATGAAACATTTTAATAAATATAGGAAAATTCTGTGTTTGGAAATTTATCTTAGTATCTAATAGAGTAAAAGTATGCTTCGTACTTTTTCACCTACTTTCATTAAGATGCTTTTTTCTCACAGAAATATTTATAACCCTACTTCATTGTAGATAATTTTAAATAGGCATCATATATATTAAAATACCCAATTTTAACATTATTTCATACATATCAGTACCCTTGTGATCTTATTTAAATATTATATTTGCTTATAAGTGACAATTTTTTAGAAGATATTATTTATTTGTCAGAGAGAAACTGTGTGCACAAGCAGGAGCAGCAGGCAGAGGGAAAAGCACGTTCCCTGCTGAGCAGAGAGCCTGATGTGGGACTTGATCCCAGGACCCTGTGATCATGACCTGAGCTGAAGGCAGATACTTAATGGACTGGGCCACTGAGGTGTCCCTAAATGACAATTTTATAATTTGAGTTGTCTGTGTTTGTATTGTGTACACATATATGCTTATCTAAAACTGACATTTAAATGCAGGCAAAGCCATGATAAATTTGGGGAAAAAAAGAAAGGCTAATAAGACATGACCTATGATTTTCTGATTTTTTTAAAAAATGTTTATTTATTTATAGATTTTATTTATTTATTTGAGCAGGAGAGTGAGAGAGATCACAGAGGGAGAGGGAGGAGTAGACTTGATACTGAGTGGAGAGCCCGATGTGGGGCTCAATCCTATCACCCTGAGATCATGACCTGAGCCAAAGGCAGATGCTTAACTGACTGAGCCACCCAGTTGCCCCTGCTTTTCTGATTCTTATATAGTGGTTCTCAAAGTATAACATGGGCACAGAAAAAAGCACTACTTGGGAAATTGCTAGAAATGAAAATTTCATGATATCACACTAGATTATTTAGTCAGCATGTTTCAGGGATGGAACCTAGCCATGTGTTTTTAACAAGCCTTTAGGAGCTCTGATAGAGGCTAAGGTTTTCAAAACAAATCGAAAAGTTGAGATAAAAAATAAAGATCACAAATTACTAAGTAGAAAACGAAAAGTCTAGTTTTAATATATATACTCCTATAGAACATTACAGCCTATTTACAATAGCCAAGATGTAGAAGCAACCTGAGTGCCCATTGATAGATGAGTGAATAAAGAAGTTGTGGTGTAAATGTACAATGGAATATTACTCAGCCATTAAAAACAAAATCTTGTCATTTGCTTCATGGATAGATCTAGAAGACATCTGTTAAATGAACAAAATCAGACAAAGACAAATTATGATTTCACTTATATATAGAATCTAAAAGAGCAAAACAAATCAACAAAACAGAAACAGACTCAAATACAGAGAGAATAGGGTAGCCCAGGTAGCTCAGTGGTTTAGCGCTGCCTTCCGCCCAGGGCATGATCCTGGAGACCCGGGATCAAGTCCCATGTTGGGCTCCCTGCATGGACTCCCTCCCTGCTCCTCTGCCTGTGTCTCTGCCTCTCTGTGTCTCTTACGAATAAATCAATAAAAATCTTTAAAAAAAAATACAGAGAGAATAAATTGGTGGTTGGCAGAGGGAAGAGGGTGGGGAGATGGATGAAATTGGTAAAAGGGATTAAAGTATAGATTTCTAGTTATAAAATAAGTCATGGGGATATAAAGTACAGTATGTGAAATACAGTCAGTATAAAAAATATAGTCAACATTATCATAACTTTGTATGGTGACAGATGGTAAGTAGACTTATTGTGATCATTTCATAATGTACATAAATGTCATATCACTATGTTTTATACATGAAACTAATGTAATATTGTATGTCAACTGTACTTCAGCAACAACAACAAAATACTACAAAAAAGCAAGACAGTGTCAGGTGGGGATTAAGACCAATTGCATTTCTGTTAGGAAGAATCATAAAATGTTTTTTGGAAGATATAATACTGAAATTCATATGCAAAGTGTTTGCCAAAGGAAAATTGAGAAAGACTATAAGACATTGTAAGCCGAATGATGTATATAATTGACCATGGTATATTTATGGGCCAGTGACCTTTTTTTTTTTTTTTTTTTTAGCTCTGAGTATGTGTGTGGTAGGGAGGGCAGGCCATGAATTAGGCAGATAAGACAAATTAGGACCCCTGCAGTGATGAGTCCTAAATGGTAAAAAAAAAAAAAAAAAAGTCTCGATATTGGATAAAATTGCAATCAATTTTATATTTTTCAGATTGGATTTACATAATCAAGATAGTATTTTAGAAAATTTAATCTAGCATTCTTGCATAGAATGAAAAAAACCAAGGAGAGACAACAGTTTTGAAAAGAAAAAAATGAGAGTTTGTTCCCACACATTTTACATGGAAATAGAATGAGCAGATATGATAGAAAAATGAAAAAAAAAATCTATTAAGTGGGAGTGAAAGAATTATGATTTCACCTGAAATGGAAAAGTCAAAAAATAGAGCAGACTTTTAGACTAACATGGGATATATGTGTGCGTGTGTATATACAGCTTTAAATTGAAAACATTTTAATGGAGTTAGAAAAGGAATTAGAATTACAGTTTCATTGATAAACTTCCACCTAAGGAGCTAGGACAATCCTTTAATATCACAGATTAATTTTGCCTATTTTTGAATGTTATACAAATAGGATCATACATAAGTTTGAGTCTAGCCTCTTTATATCAATATTGTGTTTGCAGAATTCATTAACATTTTACAAGCCATTATAGATTGAGCATGCTCACTGGCCTTCTCATTATTTTAATGTATGAGTAAACCATGACTTTAATTTTGAGAAATTATAAACTATTCTGCTATAAACCCTCTTGTAATTTATTTTGGTGAATATGTATGCACTACAAGTACATGTGGAATATATTTCTTTTTCCAATTTTCTTTTTTTTTAATTTTTATTTTTTTATTTTTTTATTTATGAGAGTCACACAGAGAGAGAGAGAGAGAGGCAGGGACATAGGCAGAGGGAGAAGCAGGCTCCATGCACCGGGAGCCCGACGTGGGATTCGATCCCAGGTCTTCAGGATCACGCCCTGGGCCAAAGGCAGGAGCTAAACCGCTGTGCCACCCAGGGATCCCTCTTTTTCCAATTTTCAATTACTTTATTTATTTATTTATTTATTTATTTATTTATTTATTACTGGAGTTCAATTTGCCAACATATAGCATAACACCCAGTGCTCATCCCATCAAGTGCCCCCCTCAGTGCTGGTCACCCAGTCCACCTCCCTTTCTACCACCCCTTGTTCGTAATATTTTTATTGCATATATATCTAAATGTGGAATACCTGGGTCACAAATTATGTGCAGTTTTTACTTTAGTAAATGTTGCCAAACTGGTAGTATAAATGTATATTCTTATCAATAATATATGTGATTTTCAGTTGTTCCATCTCTCTATTAACACTTGGATAATAATCTGTCTCTTTCATTTTAGTCATTCATTATCACAGAAGTGTAGTGGTTCTGTATTTTGATTTAAGTTGTGTTTCCTCTTAATGATTCCCAAAGTTGAACAGATTCTCATGTTTGGCTCTCTGGATATGCCTTATTATAAAGTACATTTTCAAGTATTTGGACCATTTTTAAAATCAATTTTTCTTTTTCTTACTGATTTATAGGAGGGTTTTTTTTTTCCTGATCTATGTAATGTGACTATATTCTTCCATTCTATGCCTTGAATAATATGATGTCCCTTACTTTATTAATCTATCAAGAATTAGCTATGACAGAGATTCTGGTCATAAAAGCACCATCAAATTAATCAACAAGAGCAGATAGTATTTATTTTTGTAAACATACAGATAAAATAATGAGTTTTAAAGTTGAGAAAACATTTTGGTATTGAAGAAGTAGCAGGATATACAAAGAGAGTAGCAAACAGAAATCATAAAAGCCAAGAAAATATTCTCAGACGAAATAACCTGAAATGAAAAGGTAAAGAGACTTTCATGATTTGAGTATGGTTACTTGTAACACCTGTTGCAAGAAGTCAATGACTATAAATATTTAGAGACTACTAAATTTGTCTTGCAATTGGTCACTGTAATGAAAAAGATTAAATAGTTGGCTGGAACAATAAACCAAAGTTCAGTGAGTGAAAAATGATGAAATTTAGGCAGAGGATATATGCTTCTTTTTCAAGAAGTTTGTAGGAAAGGAAAGGAATAGCACGAGAAGAAAATGATATTGTTATTTTGATTTCCCTTGCAAAGAAGAGCTATTCATAATGGAATATTGTTTTCTATTGTTAAGCTGTGTATTTGTTGTTGATAGTTTTAAGATCTACTTTTTGTAGCATAAAGGACAGACTTGTTATTGCTTCTATTCTTTATCTACATTACGATATGTCTGAATGAATTCTTCAAATACCCTTTAAATGTCATTTTAAGAGGTACCAGTCTTTCCATCAGGCCAGCTCTCCTAGCCTTTTTTCTTGAGCAAACCTTGCTGTCTCCATAGTTATGTGACAGTTGCCTGGAATATTCATCCTCCCAGATTTCAATTTTGATTAACTCTTAGAAACTTAGTTTCCCTTCATAATTATGTACTTAGCTTTTAGGATCACTCTTGAAATCTCTCTTCAATGTGTGGAACATGTGGACAGTAGAACCAAAATAAAACACATGCATGTATAATGTAATACATTAAAATAAAAACTAGTAAAGAGCTCTAAAGGAATTCAAATAAAAATGTGGAGGTCTATAATTTATATGTTAAAAATACAATATAAGCATTCAAAGAGAAATATATCATATATATGAGGTAAATATAATCTAAGCAAAAGCTTGAAAGTAAAAGTCAAAGTTATATTAAGAAATAACAGAAGTGAGGGAGACCTCAGTATGGAGAGTGTGTTTGGGAGAAAGTGATGAGTTAATATAAACAAATAAATACATTTTGGGACAAATTGAACTACAAGTAAATTTTAAAAGTTCTATATGCTTTTCCCTGCTTAATTTTTCCTCCCAATGGCTAACTTCCCTTTGGCAAGGATTTAAAGAACTGTGTTCTCTTCCGTTCATATCATATATCCCATCTATTCTTTATTTTAGCCATTGCTTTTCCTTACCTATTATTTCTGCTTATTTCTCTTTGTGATTTCTTATTTTGGTTTTATATTGCTAACATGTTTCCTTATCTCTTTGAATGTGCACATTGTTCCTGTTTTAAAATCTAGTCTCTTCTGTGCTACCGGATTTACCACTGAATGGTATCTGTAATCTACTTGTTACTTCACATTTGAAGTGTTTTTCTGCTTTAGTTTATATTCCCTGTGTATGGCAGCAATGGAAGGACCAAAGGCTAGAGGCTCGTCTGTGTTCCCTGAGATAGTTCAAGGAGAGATTACTAAATGAGTTTAAGGGTGGAAAGCCACAGGCACTACTTATCAAAGGAAATCACTACCATTTCATTCCTATCAACTCATCAATGCATTATAATGCTCAACACAGAATCTTTAGATATTCAGTATTCTTAATTGTCATGCACCAGGGGAAGACAGTTCGGAGGTGGAGTTGGAAGAAAATCCAAAACCTGATCAGTTCTTGTTTTCTGTGCACTCCTGGCCTAAACAGGAGTTTTGATCTGTCCTCATTGATACCCTCTCCCCCGTATCTATTCAAGTGATCTTGACCTTGCCAAAATATTTGCAATAAAGTAATAAATAATGTTTTTTTTCCCAAAATTAATGAAGGTGGAGAACAAGATAATTTAAACCATATTTTAAGCAGAACTTTCCTTGCAGTCTTGCCTGATACTTTTTTGGATTTCATGTTTCCCTTCAGAAGTTTCTCTTTGGTTGATCTTTGGGAAAGGACTGTGCACTATGAGTAATTTCATTACCATAGCAGCAGGTATAACTGGATATCTCCAAGATATTTCTCAAAAATCTCTTTCACACACTCTTATTTTGAGGCATATATATTTCTTGGCAACAATTAAGGACTAGCTTAATCAATCAAGTATTAGCAATTTTCAAAAACAAAATAGAGCAGGTCAGACTTGTGCCACGAAGAGACAATGCCCAGACTTTTCTTCAAAGAGCTTTGTTATTGTTTTTTCTTAAGATAATAGAGCAGAGGAAAAAAGTCCCTTAAAGCCTAACTCATGGTATAAAATTTTATCATCAGTGTAGAAGTAGCATTGGTGAAGCCATGATATATTATATAATTAGTAATCTTTGTGTACATGTTGCCCTTTTTGGCTTCCAAGATGTAGAGTGATTTGTGTAAGCTTTCAAAATATTGTTTGCAATTACTTTAACAAGAGAATACAAACAAAAATGTCACTTGGAGTTTGGGGAATTTTTTATAGAACAGTATTATGAGTTATCTTCGTAAAATAAAATTGAAGTCATATTGAATATCTTCAAGTTGTGTATTTGAGTCTATTTTTGTTTAGAAAGAACTGAAATGAGGTGCTTGGCTGGCTCAGTTGGTAGGGTATGTGATTCTGGATCTCAGAACCATAGGTTCAAGTCCCATCTTAGGTGTAGAGATTATTAAAAAAAAAAAAAAAAAAAGAACTCGAGATGCCTGGATGGCTTAGTGTTGAGTGTCTGTCTTTGGCTCAGGGTGTGATCCTGGAATTCCATGATGGAGTCCCACATCAGGCTCCCTGCATGGAGCCTACTTCTCCCTCTGCCTGTGTCTCTGTTTCTCTCTCTGTGTCTCTCATGAATAAAATCTTTTTTAAAAAAAGAACGGAAACAGAGCTATCTGAGGTATACTGTTCAATAATCTAATCACAGAGCAAATTAGTAGGTATGGCCTATTTATATTTTCCTAAAATTTCTCAAGTTTTGTTTTTTATAAAGTAAAAAAGTTTAGTCAGCATTTCAGCAACTTTTCCACACTGAATTTCAGAAGAAGAGAAGCCAAAAAATAGGCTCTTCTTTTTGATGTAACGACCACATAAGTCATTAGGGACATCATTTACTCTAAGAGATATTCTCAAAATTTAAAGTGCACCAGAATCACCTGGAAGGCTTATTAGGCACTATCCTTTTTATTTTCTAATTCAGTAGTAAGTTAGTTAGGTACTCAAGAATTTGTATTTCTAACAATTGCTCAGGTGATGCTAACCTGCTGGTCTAGGGACCAGAATTTTGAGAACCCCTGTTGTATAGAAAAGTAAAAGTGGAACAATCTTTACAAAACATTTGATCTGTGGCCAAAATGTCATTCTTTTATCTCACTAATTCACTAATTCAAGTTTGATAACTCATTCTTTATAACAATAATTTTCTTTCATGCTTTGTCTATATGATGTTTCTAAATGTTGTAAAGCTACAGTTTTTATATTATTGTAACTGTATATTACAGAACCAAGTAATCATTTTTTTTTGGTATGTGCCTTCTGCTATAGCTTTCCTTCCTCTGGAATTTTTAATCACATTTTTAAAAAATTCCAGCACTTTTCCTCAGTCTTCCAAATTTTTCCTCCAAACGCTACTTCTAGGTGTATATTGCTCCTACAACCTCAACCTTCTGGGCAGCAATGCTCTGGTAGACCAGATCTCTGGGACAGCATGGGCCAGTGGTGATTTATAGTCTCTTCTAGTTTCAGTGGTCTATATATTCCCACCATAGCTGATACCATGCTATCAAACCTCAGCTTGCAGAGTATCTGAATATTTCACTGTCACCTCTTGGGAGCTGGAGCTGTCTCCCATACACCAATACCCCTTCACCTATGATTTTGCCTGGGCTAGATAGTCTTTGAGGCCTGAACAGATGCCCTCTAGAACTTGACTTACTATGGATTCAATTTCTATTTCCCATATTCCACTAGTTCTTCATTCTCAGTTTTATTCTTTGGTTTACAATAGCACAAACTGAAGTAATTTCTAAAATACAAATAAAAGAGTCCTTGAATATCTGAATATGCATCTATTTCCATGTCAACATATCAGTAGTTTTTTTTACCACATTTAAAATTTATTTTTTTCTCCTTCATAAGTCGTTACACTCAAATAATTTTGTAGAGTTTCTTTCCTGGATACATTTAGTATTTTTTTTTTTTTATACTTAGGTTCTAAAACCTGATGAAGTGCCTACTTACAAAATAGAGCTAGGAGACTATTGCAATAATTTAGGCAAGAAATACTAGAAACAGGGTGTACTGTTTATGTGTTGTATATGGTGAGCAGTCTGATTTTTAGGCATATTTTAAACATATGGTTGGCAAGATTTGCTTACCATGTGGTTGTGGGTCGTAATCAAGAGTAAGAGTGTGAGACAAAGACAATGATTAGCTCCAAAGTTTTTATTTTGGAACAGAGCAACACGGTATTATTCACAGAGCTACAGAACCAAAAAGCCACAAGTTTTGTTTTTTTTTTTATTAGAATATTCTTTTTTTTTTTTTTTTTGATTTTTATTTATTTATGATAGTCACAGAGAGAGAAAGAGAGAGAGGCAGAGACATAGGCAGAGGGAGAAGCAGGCTCCATGCACCGGGAGCCCGATGTGGGATTCGATCCCGGGTCTCCAGGATCGTGCCCTGGGCCAAAGGCAGGCGCCAAACCACTGCGCCACCCAGGGATCCCAAGCCACAAGTTTTAGAGAGAAATCATAAGTTCATATTTTGACATGGCATATTTAAGTGTCTTCAGCATATACATATTTTCAAGTCCAAGAGACTCAATGAAATCACATAGGTTGAGAGTGTGCATAAAGGAAAGAAGGGATGCAAAAACTGAGTTCTGATACCTAATATTTAACACCCAAGCATTTGCAATTTAGAAAGTGAAGAAAAGCTAGCAGAAGGTTACGAGATAGAGTAAGTAGTACAATACAAATGCCTACAGGGAATGATTTTATGCAAGGTAAGAGAAGAAAGTGTTTCAAGACACAAACAGTAATCATAAGAGCCAAATGCCCTTCAACTGTCAAGTAACATGAGGACAAAGAATTAATTATACTTAAGGGATTAGAATATAGGCCACTCTTTGATAGAATTTTTAATTAATGATAAATGGAAATATTTGCTCAAGATAGTTGAAGGTAGGTGACATTATAACATCTTATACTGAAGGAAAGAAACAGTAAATAAGAAATTACTCATAAAAAAAAAGAGAGAGATGGCTTAATCGTAGGAAGAAAATCCAGTGCACTGGAATAGAACGCATTTTTGATGAGTGAATTAGTTGATAGCAAGCATTTAAAACAGTTTGACAAAAAGCACATTGGACGAAGTATGTGCTATTGTGATATTACTGATATATTCAATCTCGGACTAGATACTATTTTCCTTTAGAAGTCTTCCTAATTTACTACTCTTTCTTTACTCAACCATATACTTGCTGAATCTAATTTTGGTAGCCTTCTTCTTGTTCTTTTTATCATTACAGATTTATATTTAATCTGTTAATTTAATCAGCATTATATTGAGTACCATGAAAGGTTAAAAACATGCGGCCCATGTACCTACTATATCTGGAGCCTTCATTAATAAGATGCACATGCATTGATTTAGTTTTGGTTCTTTTCCTAATGTACACCTATAAAACTGGCAGCTGCTCTCATTCCATTTTGTAAATTCTTAGAAACACTTCAAACATTTTAAAATATATTTTGCATCAATGCATAAATCAGATTAGGAAGAAAAGTAGAAACATTAGATCTGTCTCATCTACTAAATCATAGTGAGCAGTCACTGGTTAGAGGACCACCAAGAGTAAGTATTGTGGTTGCCCTTTAAAAGCAAATAACACAGTGTCAAAAAATATTAATGTCCTAGCATTATAATTCAGGAACTCTTTAGTTTCAAGACCTCATTCTTTCTGGTATATAATTAAGCACCTTAATGGTAAATTATTCCAGAATGTATCATTAATCCTAGGCCATTATAGCAAAACTGTTGGCTGCTAGGGAACTGTTATAAATACATTCTCTGTTCTAGGTTCTTTCATACTGAAACCATACCCCATAGGGTTAATGAGGTTGCAACTAAAATAAAGTACTTTTTTTTCCCCAAGTATTCATTTAAATTCCAGTTAGTTCATATACAATGTAATATTAGCTTCAGGTATAGAATTTAGTGATTCATCACTGACATACATCACCCGGTGCTCATCACAATTAAGTGTCCTCCTTAATACTCATCACCTATTATACCGACCTTGCCACCCATCTCCCCTCTGATAACCATTAGTTGATTCTCTACAGTTGAATTTGTTGGCTTGCTTTTATTATTATTATTATTATTATTATTATTATTATTATTATATTTATTTATTTTTATTCCCTATGATCATTTGTTTGTGTTCTAAAATTCCACATATGAGTTATATCAAATGGTATTTGGCTTTCTCTAGCTGACTTATTTTGTTTAGCATAATATACTGTAGCCCCATCCATGTCATCCCACTGACAAGATGCCATCCCTTTTTATGCCTGAGTAATATTCCAGTGTGTGTAGAAACAAGTGGTTCAATTTCATTCTTTTGTGTATTGCTGTCCAATTTTCCCAAAACCATTTGTTGAAGAGACTTTTTCTCATTGGACATTCTTTCTAGCTCCATTGAAGATTAATTTGCCATATAGTTGTGGGTTCATTTCTGGATTTTCTATTCTGTTCCATTGATCTTGAGTCTCTTTTTGTGCCAGTACCATACTATCTTGATGACTACAGCTTTGTAATATAACTCAAAGTCTGAAATTGTGATGCTTCCAGGTTTACTTTTCTTTTTCAAGGTCATTTTGGCTATTTGGGGTCTTTTGTGGTTTCACAAAAATCTTAGGATTATTTGTTCTAGCTCTGTGAAAAATGCTGGTGGTATTTTGATACGGATTGAATTAAATGTGTAGATTGGGTATGATAGACATTTTTTTTTTAAGATTTAAAAAAAATTATTCATGAGATACAGAGAGAGAGAGGCAGAGACTTAGGCAGAGGGAGAAGCAGGCTCCTTGCAGGAAGCCTGATGTGGGACTCGATCCAGACCTGGGATCATGCTCTGAGTCAAAGGCAGACACTCAACTGCTGAGCCACCCAGGCATCCCACAACAGACATTTTAACAATATTTGTTTTTCAATCCATGACCATGGAATGTCTTTCCATTTCTTTGTGTCATCTTCAATGTCTTTCATTAATGTTTTATGGTTTTCTGAATACAAATCTTTTACCTCTTTGGTTTGATTTATTCCTAGGTATCTATTGTTTTGGTGCAATTATAAATGGGATCGACTCCTTGAATTCTCTTTCTGCTGCTTTATTATCGGTGCATAGAAATGCAACAGATTTACATATGTTGATTTGGTATACTGGGATTTTACTGAATTTATGTATCAGTTCTAGCAATTTTGGGGGGGACTCTTAAATTTTTTATATAGAATAGCATGTCATCTGCAAATAGTTAAAGTTTGATTTCTTCCTTGCCAATTTGGATGCCTTTTGCTTCTTTTTGTTGTCTGATTGCTGAGGGCAGGACTTCCAGTACTATGTTAAATAACAGTGATGAGAGTGGATACCCTGTCTTGCTCGTCAATGCAGAGGAAAAGCTCCCAGGGTTTGTTTTTTTGTTTTTTGTTTTTTTGTTTTTGTTTTTGTTTTTTCTCCATTGAGAATGGTATTAGCTGTAGGTCTTTTGTATATGATCTTTATTATGGTGAGGTATGCTTCCTCTAACCCTATTTTCTTAAAGGTTTTTATTATGAATGGATGTCGTATCTTATTAAATGCTTTTCTACATCTATTGAAAGATCATGTTTCTTATCCTTTATTAATGTGGTGTATCACATTGATTAATTTGTGAATATTGAACCACTCTTGCCACCAGGAATAAAAAATCCCACTTGATTTTGGTGAATGAGTCTTCCCCCACCCCCAAGATTTTAATTATTTTTTTGAGAGAGAAAGAGAGACTGAGAGAGAGAGAGAGAGAGAATGGATGGGAGGTAGGGACAGAGGGAGAGGGAGAGGGAAAGGCAGGGTCCCCACTGATAAGGGAGCCAGAGCAAGGCTTGATCCCAGGACCTTGGGGATCATGACTTGACCCAAAGACAGATGCTTAACCAAATAAACCACCCAGGTGCCCTTTGGTGAATGATTATTTTAAAGTATTGTTGTATTTGAAATGTTATAATTATATTGAGAATTTTGCATCATTTTCATCAAGGACATTGGCTTGTAGGTTTCTTTTTTAGTGGGACCTTTGTCTGGTTTTGGTATCAGGATAATGCTTGGCTCATAGAATAAATTTGGAAGTTTTTTTCTGTTTCTATTTTTTTGGAATAATTTGAAAAGAGTAGGTATTTATTCTTTAAATATTTGGTAGAATCACTTGTGAAGCCATCTGGCCTAGGACTTTGTTTGTTGGGAGATTTTTTTTTATTACTGATTCAATTTCTTTGCTGGTTATTGGTCCATTCAGGTTTTCTATTTCTTCCTGTTTCAGTTTTGTTAGTTTTTATGTTTCTTGGAATTTATCCACTTCTTCCATGTTCTCCAGTTTGTTGGCATGTAGTTTTTCACAATATTATAATTGTTTGTATCTCTATAGTGTTGGTTGCTATTTCTCCTTTTTCATGTGTGATTTATTTGGATCCTTTATCTTTTCTTTTTGATAAATCCGGGGATTTGTAAATTTTATTAATTTTTTTCAAAGAACCAGTTCTCAGCTTCATTGATCTTTTTAGTTTCTATGTCATTTATTTCTGCTGTAATCTTTATTATTTCCCCTCTTCTGCTGGTATTAGGCTTCATTTGTTGTTCCTTTCCTAGCTTCTTTTGGTGTAAGGTTGTTTACTTGAGATTTTTCTTGTATCTTGAGGTAGAAAGTTAAAGCTTGGTTTTCAGAGAACTATTTCCTTGTAATCAGCTATTGTGTCCTTTCAGACTCAACTAACAAGTCCACTAGCTGTCTCTGCAAAACCTGAACTCAAGGTCAACTGATACGTTCCATCCCAGGAACAAACAAGACCCTGCATTCCTTACTGGAGATAAATAACCCGAGACCTCACCCAGTGTATGCCAGCTCTCAGAACATTCCCTGAGCCCCTTCTACTTGTTCTAAGATAACCTCCTAATGTCAGGGCCTGAATTTTGCCTAATTCTATTATTAAATCTCCACCTCAGAGTGAACATAGGATGTGTGTTAAATATATGGTTACTTAATGCACATGCTCCATATTCCTCATGAATAGTCATACATTTCCCTGCCCTTTTCATCAATATGTATGTAATCTTAACCCCTATGATTATAAAAAAATTCTTGTTCAATTCCTGTTTGAAGAGGCATATTTGAGGCTTACTTTCCTGTCTCCTCATCTGGGTGCTTCTCAAAATAGACTCTTTCCTTGCTGCAGACTTGATGTCTCAGTGATTGACTTTGCTGTGCATAGGGCAGAGGGACTTGGGTTCAATTACAATATTAATGGGTAGTGTCCACACACAGCACTATTTTCCAAAGCTGTAAAGTGAGCCATTGAAATTGGTCCTGCTATACACTTAGCATTGTACATAGTTGTCATTTCAGCAAATGGGTGCAAAAATACAGAAGCTGCTCAATGATTTCGAGAGCACGACTTTTGGTGCTTCTGCCATCAGAACAGTTTCTAAATTCTTTCCAATTTATTGCATATTGATGGAATACTGTTCTACTAAAAGGCAACTCCAAAATTAAGTCAGTACGTATCCAGGCAAAACAGCTGAATTGGTGGGTGAGGTAATGCCTCCAACTTAAATGTACATTTTTGTAATAATTGTTTGCAACCTGTTTTAAACATAAGGACATTTGGCCAAACTATTTAAAAGCTTAGTGATATGTATAGGAGATGGAACACAGTCTTGCTTCAAAGACTATGGAATCAGATAAAAATTATAGCAAATTTTATAAGTTTCTCATAGGTCGATAATGACTGGGAAGTTGTAAGAAAAGAGGCAAAACTATAGGGAAAATAACCAGAATTTATAATGACCTTTTAAGTCAATAAAATGAAAGTTATAAAGTGCTTACTTTTTTACCTCTCCATATGGGTAACATTTTGAAAAGTTTCAAACAATACAGAGTGAGAAATCTCACTGGGGCCAGGTCCACAGAACTAGTATTAGAATATTAACAATTTATGCAGAAAAAATATTGTCAGAAAAAGAAAAATATGCACAGGCAACCTGGGTAATGAAAAGACAACCACTGATTCTACGGGCAGAGAGGGCAGGCTTTTAATCCCAGCTTGACCACTATATGTGTATGAAACAGATAAATTTATTTAAGTTCTTGGGGTCTTAGTGTCCTTATCACTAGAATGCTTGTGAGGGTTGAATGAAAGATATGTGTAAAAGCCTTTACCACAGTATCTGGAATAAATGATATTTTCATCAATCCAATAAGAATTTTATGGTTTACACACGCACACACTCTCTCACACACACACACACACACACACACACACACAGAGCCATAGAGGTAATACTTGTCCTTGACCTTTCTAGATTCACCAGTGCTTCTAAAAGTAAGTAAATTTTGAATCTTACTATTTATTATAAGAATTCAAAGGTCACAGTCCCCAGGCAACCTTGATCATTGTTTGTTGCATTTAAAACAGGTATAGTGGAAATAGAAACTTTAGTTCCAAATATCACAAAACTCAAATTCAGTCGGGAAACACCTAATTCAATCAAGAATATACTTTTAAATGCATTTGATATGTTTAAATTAACCTTTGGCTTTTTAAAGCAGACATAAAAATAGAGCAGCTGAGTATGTTTTGGTATCTTTTCATATGAAATAAAGGCCATAAACCAAAATTATGTGCACTAAAATATTCAGGCCCAAAGAAAATTGTTTCTATTACTCATATGTTGACAGTTCCTTCCTAAATTTGAAGGTCACTTTTTAATTCTGTAAGAAATGGTATCATTGTCACTTGGTATCTGGTTTATGGAGCTTACTAAGCTTGTATTTTTGGTAGAATTTGTTTGTATCTGCTATAAAACTAAAATAAGTTTGTCACCATAAAATGTGGTTGAGTCAGAGTTACTCATTCTCATTTTTAATTCTCATTTTAATGGTAGGACAATGGCAAAACCAGACAGGACATATTGTTTAGAACCAACAAGCATAATCACATTTGCTTTGAGCTAGCTACCTGCCTCCTTGCCAGGTGCCCATGCTAAAGAATGCTTCCCTGGGACAGGGCCACTAGGTGCTATTTTGACACACAAAACCCATACCTAGAAAGAAACTACTTATATAAAATTAAAGGTTCTGAAATCTTGCTTTGATTCATTTGTATTGGATATAATGAAAATGTATATGTATGCATATATAACCTTATCTATACTATACTGATCACGTACTATTCTCTCATCAATATAGTGTTAGCATGAAATTAGTATTTTTAAAACAACTAGGTTTTATAATCTACTAATAATCTCACAGAGGGTAAGACAGATAGAATAACTTGGTTTTTAAAATTCTTGTTGAGAAAATAAGAGTTTGAAGCTACAGCTGTTTCAATTGCACTGTGTTTGTACATGACATTTCACTGGAAGATGTCTGAATTAATACAAAGATTATTAATGGTGCTTTTATGAATAGTCAACACAAGTTCAATTTTTATCAATGTTTTTAATCAAATAAATACCAAAACATTTCACCCAATATATGAAACAGATTTGTTATTATAGCAAAAATTCACTGATCATACTCAATTCATCTTTCTGCTATTTTCCATCTGTGATTTTTACTTAAATTTTACATTACTATGAAATCTGAGCTGTTCATTGAAACTGTACTTTATCAGATATCTGTCTTTTTAAATGAAAAAGGCAGATTTGTAATCTAAGGATTTTTTTTTTCCAGTTTAGCTATTTATTTTTGCCCTAGTTAAAATTTCCTATTGAAGCATTTCTAGCTTAGTTAGATGTCCTTTGCAGGTTCCTTGTCTTTCTGATTAAGTTCACTGAAATAATTATTACAGTCTAAAATGATGAACACTAACTCCAACACGTTAGCTTCTAGAAGATAGAGACATAACTCCCACACCTAGCACTTTGCCAGGAATATAGGAGAAGCTATTTTTGAATGTTTTCATTTTTTGTATGGTAAGAGCCTTTAACATGAGATCTACCCTCTTAAATTCTTAGCATTCAATAGAGTATTGGTAATAATGTGAACGTTGTACAGAAGTCTAGAATTTATTCACCTTGCATAACAAGACTTCATGCCCATTGACTAAAGACTCCCTATAATCCCCTCCATTAGCTCAAGAATGGCAACCACCATTCTACACTCTGCTTCTATGAATTTGAATTATTTATATACCTCATATAAGTGGAATAATGCATTCTTTATTCTTCTGTGACTGACTTATTCAATATCGTGTCCGAGCGGTATATCCATATGGCAGGATTCATTTTTTTTTAAGATTTTATTTATTTATTCATGAGAGACACAGAGAGAGAGGCAGAGACACAGGCAGAGGGAGAAGCAGGCTCCATGCAGGGAGCCTGACGTGGGACTCGATCCCGGGTCTCCAGAATCAGGCCCTGGGCCGAAGGCAACGCTAAACCGCTGAGCCACCCAGGTTGCCCAGGATTCATTCATTCTTTCTTTTTTTTCTTTTTCTTTCTTTTTTTAAAGCCTATGTAATATTCACAAATACAATATTTATTTGCTATATATATGTAAGGGCTTTAGTGTTGTGTACATAAGTATTTACAATTTTTATATCCTCTTGATGAATTGACCTTTTATTATGTCATGATCTTTCTCCTGTTATAGGTTTTAGCCTAAAGTCCGTTTTGCTCATAAGTACCCCTTGTATTCTTTCACTAGTTTTTTGAAATATGTTTTTTTTTTTTTTTAGTTTTTTGAAATATGTTTACCCATCCCTTCACTTTCAGACTCTGTGTCTTCTTAAAGCTAAAGTAAGTTTCTGTATGCAACATATTATTGCATCTTTTCTATTCAGCTACTCTGTTTTGATGGGAGAATTTAGCACATTTACATTTAAAATAAGTATTGATAGCTATGAACTTACTATTTAAAATTTTGTTTTGTTTTGTTTTCTTTTTTTAATAACCATGTTCTACTGGCTTGTTTTGTTACAGAAGGGCATGTGGAGTTAACAATGTGAAGACAGTTGGAACCTGAGGTTGGAGAAGAACAGCGTGTCCTCCTCATACATGCCTACTGCCCCAAATAAAAAATCACCAACAATGGAAAAGTAGCTGAGACAGCAACTGAGGTTAGGGAAGGGAACAGGGAACCTAAGCACAGTGGAAGAGCCAATGCTTGTGCTGCTGGGAGGGCCGATAGGCAGCTGCAGTGCAAGTAACGTGAGTATGAGTCTCTGTATCTTCCACATAGGTCTATACAAATATATAGAGAGAAGTTGTTCACTTTCCCCTGCTTTCTCCTCTGCTTGACACTGCTTGCTGTCATCCCAGCCTTTCTTATCATATGAGGGTGAAGGGAAAGGAATGATGAATAAATCATCACTGAATTGCGATCAGACTAACATCCATCAGCTTCTGGATGTGTGTTATTACATGGTTCTTTAAGTGTTTGCTGAACATCTGAGGGTCCTTCTGCATCTGCTCCAGGATCAGCTGCATGGCTGGGTCACTTATCTGCTGCACCCCAGGGTCAACCATGGCCTGTCACTTCATGTCTTCAGGGCTGTGGTGGCGTTTGTACTGGGCCATCATACAGTTTTGGTAAACATCTGCAGCCTCCTTACAGTTGGAGTCCAGATCTAACATCTTGTGGTAGCCGTCCATAGCTTTTCCTCCATCACTTCCAGGGCAGCTGCTTTCCATGTGTACCCACTGATGAAGACAGGCTCTAGCTGGATACATTCCTCACAGTTCTTGAATGCCAGCTGAAACCCCAGGAGTCTGGGGTAGCAGGCAGCTCAATTGCCGCACAATTTGGCCTCTTCTGGATTCCATTTGATGACTTCTGTATAATGCTTCATGGCCTGGGGATAGTCCCATTCTGAAAACATTCATTGCCTTTGTTCTTCACCTGCAAGGCCAGGTCCGGGTTTATATAAGCCAGCCACTCTTGCTCGTTCAGAATTTCTCTGCCTATTGGCATTTCTTGAGCATAGCTGGGGTTCAGTGCTCTGTCAAAGACTTGTTATGGAAATGGATGGCATCCTTGTACTTTTCTTCTTTGAAGTAAGAGTTGCCAATTTGAGCATAAGGTTTGGCAATCTGTTTATAGTCTTCCTGGTTTTTTGCCCCACTTCGATGGTCTTCTCACAAAGCTCCCAGCATTTACTGTAGTCGCCCCTCTAGAAGTACACAGCTTTTTTTTTTAAAGGATTTATTTATTTATGAAAGACACAGAGAGAGAGAAAGAGAGGCAGAGACACAGGCAGACAGAGAAGCAGGCTCCATGCCGGGAACCCGATGCAGGACTCGATCCCAAGACTCCAGGATCATGCCCTGGGCCAAAGGCAGGCACCAAACCGCTGAGCCACCCAGGGATCCCAAGTACACAGCTTCTTGATTGGTCATGTAAGTCATGTTGATCTGGTCCAGGTCCTCGGCTCTGTCATAGTGCTTTAGACTGTGTCAAAGTCTTTCTTCTTGTAGGCCTCATTCCCCAACCTTTTCTCTTTCAGCATATGCTTCTTATTCTCTAGAATATCTTGTTCCATTGGCTCTGGCTTGGTGTCCTTTATGGGAGGAGGAGTTGGGGGGGGGGTGTTCCAACTTCCTTCTCCTCATTCATATTATTGAGATTGACTCCTAGCAGGACTCTGAGAGTAGTCATGATCTGGAGATCCTGATGCTTCATCCCTAAGTTGGATGGTTTGTTTCATAGCTGCTCTATCAGCTCCTGGTAGGTACAAACAGCATCCTTGTCCTGGATGACTCTCCAATTTCTGGTACAGATTAGGCATGTCGAAAAGGTTCATGAATTTCTGCTCTGCCAACCGGGCCTCCATATTCTGTAGGCTCTTTTTGAGCTGAGGATTATTTACTTCATGTTTTTAACCCTCTTCCTAGGTTTGCTTGGCTTCTTCAAATCACTTTAAGAACTTAACGGCTGCGGCCTTCTGCCAATAGCCCCAATAGCCCTTGCCTCAGTGAGGTTTTAAGTCAACAGTTTTGCAGCCATCCTTGTAAGCCTTCTGGTAGTCCCCTTTCTTGGCATAGGCTGCTGAGTGATTGCTATAGAGCACGTGGTCTGGGGATCTAACTTAATGGCTTCAGAGTAGCACTGCAGTGCATCATGGATGTTGCCTGCCCTCAGGGTCTTATTGCCTTTCTCTTTTAGCTCATTTACCTGCTCCATAGCTTGGCTGGAACTCTGTTGAATTGATTCAGTCAGCTCCACATTCCCAACCCCAAAAATTTGTTTTCTGTTTTGCAGTACTTTTTTTCCTTCTCTTTCTTGCTCTCTTCCTTTATGATGTGATGATTTTCTACAGTACTGTGCTTTGATTCCTTCATCTTTTGTGTATCTACTATAGGTTTTTCCATTGTGGTTTTGAGGCTTACATAAAACATAGTTTATAACAGTCTATTTAAATTAATAAGTTGATCTTCAAGGCAAAAAACAACAACAACAACAACAACAAACAGAAAACCCTGGTTCTTCAATTTCATTGACTTTCTGTTGCTTTCTGCACATTAGAAAAAATAGACATATTTCTGAATCTTAACAGACTGGTCTGTCATAGGAGATGAACCTTACTGGCCAGCTCGAGTTCCTGGTTGTCTCTCAAATGTTTATGATTGTCCAAGCCTCTCTACTTGTTTTTAGTCGTTCCAGTAGTTGAGGGTGCACCAGGACCCATTAGGGTCCCAAAACATAGCCATTCAGTACCTAGGTGTAGACTCACCAGAAGCTAGACCCTTAAGCAGCAGCTGGGAAAGCACCATCCAGAGACAAACAGAGATGATGTTTTTGTCTGCCACATGATTTCGGTGACTGTCTTTTAAGTGGCAATTATAAAAGTTAGGCCACAGGGGTGTGTAATAGCTCCTTTCAGGAAGATATTGGCAATTTGGTTTATTATTAGAGCAAGCAAGAAAGAGAAGCCCAGGGAGGTGCCAACCAGCTCCCCCGAGTTCCAATAGGATGATGGGGGGCCTCATGGCCAGTCCTTAAATGCATGCTAATTAGAAACCAGGCCGTCAGGTAGTTTATAAAGTGTACAGTCAATATCCTTTCAATTTTGCCTGCTTCCCTTGCCCTGAGCCTAGGGGATAGCCAAGGTTAATCCTTACATACTCTGAAGAACCTGCTTCTTTGGTTGCTATAGTCCTATAGGTCCCCTGGATGCAAACCCAATTGGTTTTCAGGCTAGGTGGGATATTTGAGGGGAGAAAGGCAGTCTTAAAACTTGAGGTGCTAGAAGTACAGTTCAAACTCTTTAATTCCTTAGGGAGAAGCTGGAATTTGAGCATTCAATCCTGATTGTATGGCTCTACGCCATGGTTGGTGTTTATGGCACAAGTATGAGTCCGTTTTTCCTATCCTTTTAGGTGTGGCTATTTTCTCATTTACCTGATGTGAAGGAGTCACTCAGCTAGTCTCTAGATTTCTCCCAGTGAATTGCTCTGTGTGTAGGTGTGCATTTGGGGCATCTGTGGGAGGAGGTTAGCTCAGGAATGTCTTAGGTAGCCATCTTGGTGTCTCTCCTAAGGTGTGGGCCTCACTGAGATTTGATTTGCATTACCACTGATGGTTACTGACATTGAGCATAACTGACATACCTGTTGACCATTTGCATCCTTTTTTCTTTTTGCAAAATGTCTACTCAAATCTGTAACCCATTTTCTAAACAGATTATTAGCTCTTTTGCTATTGAGTTCCTTTTATATTTTGGAAACTATTCCTTTTCATAATATATGGTTTGCACAATTTGCCTCCTATTCCATAAATTGCATTTTCACCATACAAGAATGAGTGGGTAGTCAATTAAGTGAATAAATGTCTCAGGATATAAAATTCTATACTTCTTTTGAACCTCGTTCTTTGTTAACCCTGCTTCTCTCCAATTTTTTCCCAAATCCTGGAAAAAGAGACCAAAGATTATTCATTTTATAAAAGTAAAATATAAGAAAAAAATGAAGTATATATTTTCTGTAGAATTCTTGTGTTAATTTCATCCAATCTCAACTGACCCTTTGACCAAGATTTTATTAAGCCACTTTGCTGATTGTGTGCATGTGGTGTGTGCAAGCTTAGGAAAAGATTTTCATCACAGAGTAATAGAGCAACAAAATAATGGACTCTTCCCTAAGGCAGATGGTAGCACATTGCCTTAGGGATTGTTTGCACATATTACACTGACTTTATATTTTAAGCATCTGACATGGTAATTAGTTTTATAAAAATGCCCTTCTTGCGATTCCTTTTCTGATCAATTTGAAATACACTGCTTGCATTTTAAATGACTCTTCAAGTATGGATTAATTTTTTTTTTCCAGTTCAAGGTTTTTGTTTGGTTCTAAACAATGTCCAGCGTTAGTACATAAAGATCTTTCAAATCAATTAGGTCTCTAAAGGAAGCATAATCTTTTTTTCTGTGATAGAATGAGAGGAATCATATTTTATCACTCAATGTTTTCTAATGAAAGACACACAGTATAGTGTTCAGGCATTTATGCCAGGATGATTGGCTTTCAGTTCATTAATCTGAGAGCTGGGATATTCTCACACAATCCTAAAGTCTCAGCCCATCTCCTAGCAAATATTTGATAGCAGAAAACTAGCTCTAAAGATTTAGAATAAGAATTCATTACTGGCATTAAATACAGTAAACCCACTTAACAATGTATCTTCAAGTGTTAAAATAATGGAAACAAATGGCACTTGTCAAAATAGTTTTCTAAAAGGATATTTTCTGAACTGCTTGCTTCAGGTTTTTTTGTCATCTTTATAACAAAAAGTAATTCAACAGATCTGGTCAAATTAGTTTTCCACATCATTAATGTGAACTTTGAAACTTTTACTAAGTTGAATGATGGATTTATAAGTTCTAAAAGTTTTTCAAGACAAAGATTTTTAAAAGTAATTTGATGAATGGCAAGAAAACTTGAATATCCATTTTTTTTCCAACTCCTCTTAACCAAAATGACCTTAAGGTTCCCTTCAGTTTGACTAAACTTCAGATAGTCTTCTTCCTCACTCTAGGACTCTGACCTCCCTTTTCTTAGAGCATTTACTTTAGAAAACTTGCTATTGTATATTCTTCCTTTGTCCTTTGAAATGTAAATCTTTTCCCAGCCTCTTGCCAGTTTTACAACTCGGGAATGTCTTTCTCAAGGACCTGGGAGTGAACCTCTTGAAACGTAATCATCAAGAAAGATAAGCCCCTGTCTCCCAGTCTCTGTGGGAGGGTGAGAACCTACCTTCCATGAGGGATGATTAGAAAGCAGAGATAGCCCTTGTCATACTGACCAACCTCCCTCCTCCCTTCCTTCAGTGCTTTTCTACTAATTTACTCCAGCATTTAAAAATCCTCCTGCCTTTTGTTTCAGAGAAATTGAGTTTAGTCTCTCCCATAGTGCAACAGTCTTGACTCCTATTGCAATAATCTTAAATTATATCTTCCTTGACTGTTTATGTCTCATGCAATTTTTCTTCAACACTTTAAAATTTTATTTATTGTATGTATTTCTGTTAGCTTTTCTATATTTTATCATTTCTGTCTTTTATCTCCTGCTTATCCTTCCTTTTTCCAAGAAAGAAAAAATATGGAGTAAGTTAGAGAAATTATCAATATGAGGACTTCTAAAGAAGTAACTACATTGTACACTCATTCATCATGAACAATCAGTTAAATATGTTTACTTCTCAGGTCAACAAAAACTTTATGATACACAGATTTGTATACCCCATAGAACATTCAAAAAGAATAAATGTGTATACCTGGGGTTATAAAAGCTAATTTTAGGTGGTATTTGGATGAGTGTATCTTAATAATAAAATATATATTTTAATGTTACTTTATATTTAATATTACATTATGGTTTTTATTTTGTCTTCATTATTATGTGATCTAGTATTTCTACTCCTGGGTATTTAACAGAAGAAAATGAAAAAAAAAAAAAAACTAACTTGAAAGATATATGCATCTCTATGTTCATTGCAATACTTATGGATAGCTAAGATATGAAAACAACCTGCATGGGTCCTAGTAAATAAAGAAATGTGGTGTATACACACACACACACAATGAAATATTGCTCAGCCTTAAAAAATAATTAAATCTTGCCATTTGAAACAACAGAAATGGAACTTAAAGGCATTATACCAAGTGAAATAAATCATAAAATTAATATGCACTTAAAACATATACTTGAGGGGGTACCTGGGTGGCTCCCTCAGTTAAGCATTGGACTCTTGATCTTGGCTGAGGTCATGATCTCAGGGTGGTGATACTGAGCCCCACCTGGGGCTCTATCCTGACGTGGAGCCTGTTTAAGATTCTCTCCTTCTCCCTCTCCCTGTCTCATCTTCTCACAAGTATGGGTATACTCTCCCTCTCTCTTTCTTTCTCTCTCTCTCTCTCTCTCTCTCTCAAAACAATAAATAAAATGAAATAAAATAAATAAGATAAAATATATACTTGAATAACAAACGAGGTGAAGATGTGGCAAGAAGAACTAGTATCTGGGAAACATTGTTCTATCTATGACAAAAGGGCTCTGTGATAGGATTCCTGTCTCACATGTTCATAGATTCCACTAAAGAGTAAGTAGCAATTATTAGGAAGATTTTTTTTTTTGAAAAATAGGAACATTCTTGCAACTTGTTTTTGATACTAAAAATTTGTTTACTCTTAGGTAAATTTAACTGAGATTTAAATGTTACTGAATTAATATTTCACTTCATACATTTATTAAGACCAACTATAGGTGAATAGTACTCAGTTTTGGAGAAGCAAAAATATAGTTCCCCTTACCTGAAGGTGTCATAATAAAAGGCATTGAAAAACATAACCAGAAATCAAAAAAACATACAAAAATTGCTACCAGAAGTACTGAAAGTTTTAATGGAATTCCTTGGGAAAATGATGTACTATGGAAGTTGGGAGATAGTTCATCCTTTTATTGCTGGATAGTATTCCACTGTATGCATGTCCTACAATCTTTCCATCCATTCACTTTTTGACAGGCAGGTGGAAACCACTGTTACAACTATTTCTATACAGACATATGCTTACATTTCTCTTAGTAAATATGTAAAAGTGGAAAGACTGGGTTACAAAGTGGGTAAATATTTGTAATATTGATGAACTTAAATTTATTTATTTTTTTTTTAAATTTCATCCCACCACTTTGATTTAATAAACTTTAATTACAAATACATTGGGACCTCCAAAATTATCCTTCAGCTTACTGATGTTCTACTCTATTTGTATTCATTTTTCCCCTCTGTGTGTTTCATTTTGGATGGTTATAATTGCTGGATCTTCGTTTTTTCCCATCTGTTTTGCTGCAAAGTTAGCCTTCTGTTAATTTCATCCAGTGAATTTTTCCACTTACTGTAAATTTCATCTTTGGAATTATAATTCAGGTTTTTCTTATATCTTCATGTTTCTACTTCTGAATATAGGAAACACAGTTGTAATTATTTTTATGTATTTGTCTTCTAATTCTAACATCTGTGCCAGTTCTGGATTGGTTTCAATGCTTGATTTTTCTCCTCATCATGGATTGTATTTTTCTTCATCTTTGCAAGCCTTACAATTTTATATTAAATGGCAAACATTATAAACTTCACCTTGTTGGGTATTGTTTACTTTTTTATCCTATAAACACTAATGAACTTTGTTTTGGAATGCAATTAAGTTACTTATTATAAGTTTGAATCTCTAGGATCTTGTTTTAAACATTATTAGGTAGGACGAGAGTAGTTCTCACTGTAGAGCTAATTGTCCCCCACTACTGAAGCAAGAACCTTCTGTGTATTCTTTGTGATACCTCATGAATTATGAGGTCCAGTCTAAATGGTGGAAATATGTACTAATTCCATCCTGTATGAGCATAGACACTGCTCCTTGTAATTCTTTGGAGTAGTTCTTTCCCTAGCTCTGGGTGGTTTTTTGACATGTACACACTGACCAGACCTCTGTTGCACACTTGGTGGGGGAGGGGGGGGTCTGCTGTGCTCTGGGGACAGTTCTCTGCCCTCCAATACTCTAGGCTGTTCCCTTGCACTATTAACCTCATGTCCCACCTCCATGAATGAGCCATTTTCTGCCTGATTTTTTTTTTTTTTTAATCTCTGAATTGAGAATCTAATCAATTACAAAGAGCAAAATGAGGAGAAACAGAAACAAGGCAATAAATTAGTAACCTTGAGGGGGAAAAATGAAGAAACAACAGAAAATGAATTGAAGAGGACACCTTAACTGTAAGACCATCCTTTCCTGAGTCTTGTAAACTATGGTCTGGGCAAGGCTAGAGGACATGTTCTTTAAGCACATGGGATATTTTGAAACACACAAATTGTTCAATTCTTGCATTCTTTGCTTTTTGCCTGAGATCTTTTGCCTCCTCCCTTTAGTTCTTCATTAATTTTTCTGCCTCATTTTATTTGTTTATTCAATTCCTGCTTGCTCTTAATCCATATTATTCTATTGTACTCCCTATCACTCAGTGTAAATCTGAATCAGCTCATCTAAATTACAATTGAGGACAATTATAATCTAACCATCATTTAGAATAAGCATATCTAAATGTTAAATGGCATATATATATTATAAAATACATGTATGTTGCAGTAATTAATTTTAGTAATAACAGCTTTGCTAATTATGTGAAAAAGCCACTTATGTATAAATGCCTTATAATTAAAATTTTTTTAAACAAACTATGTACCAAAAAAAGTTCATCTTACAAATTTTCATTAGTGTTTTATCAAAAAGGAAAAAATGTAAATTAATACAAATCTATTCTCAGGGCTACTTTTATTTTTGTCTTCTGTGTAACTATGACTTTGCATAATCTCAAAATTATTGAACCTAGAATCCTCTGATCACTGGCAAGTCTTATAAAACTTGACAAAACCATATCATATAGGTAACAGTTTTCTCAAAAACTATACAAAAGAATAAGTTTAACTGATCATTTGTAGAAATAATTTAACAAAATACCACTAATGAATTTAATAACTGCCTTCAATGATATTTAATTATTGAATTTCTCACATATGCTTAGATATTGCTAAAAAGAAAGAGTATTTGCATCTCCATTATGAGGAGTATGACAAAGACAATTTACAAGTAGAGAATTACAGGACTCAAAAGGCATAGGAATGTCTTCTTTAGCAAGCTGGATTATAGTTTCTATCCTTCTAATCCTAGATGAGATTATACGGCAAATCCTATTCAATGAAATGGAAGTCCTTGCTGTGTGATACCTGGATTCCTGAGTTTGTTCTCTGGGAACTAGAAGGTCAACCTTTCTTTTACTCTTTTACATGCACTTCCAAGGAGCATCAGGCACTAACACCTTTAATTTTGTTGCCAGCTAGATTTTGACCTATTAGAATTTTTTTCCCAACTCCCTATCTAGTTCATCTTTTTTTTTTTTTTTTAATTATTTGAGAGAGAGAGAAAGCATGAACAGTGGGAGGAGGAGAGGGAGAGAGAGAGAATCTTCAAAAGACTCTGCATTGATCATGGGGCTCGACTTTGCAATGACCTGAGCCAAAATCAAGAATTGGACACTTCACCAACTAAGCCACCTGAGGACCCCTGATTCATCTATAAGACTTTATATCCTCAGTGGATTTTTAGTCAATTTATGACTAACAAATCATTGCAGATGATTTACCTTTAAAAGGAAAGTAATTAATAATAAGGATCTTTGTTGTGTAATTTATTTAACTATATAAAATTCAGAAGAAGTGTTCTAAATTTTCTTGAATCCATAAAAAATGCTCAACATATGCTGATATTTACATAGGATTGGTTGAAGAAATAGTATTTGTGAGCGACCGTGTGAGACATTATGTTTATACTTTACATATATCTCTAGAAATGTTCAATGCATTTTTCAAGGTATGTGAACCAAATGGAAAGTAAGTACAGTAGAAAATACAATTGAAATTCATGGATAAAAACTTCAATTTTGAAAAGAGAGTTACATATGTTAGAATTCCCTTAGGCTACTTCTACTAAGTCAGCCAGCTTTTATGCAGCAGATGGATCATATAGACACTGACATCAGTGGAATTTTGCCATTGAATTTTTGACAAAGACAAACTATTCATCAAGGAAGACTTCATCATTAGACATTTGTGCCTTCAATTTTGGAGAAGAAAACACATTACATCACGGTTATTGTGCAGTACCATTAAAATGATTGAATAAATCTCATTAACTTCTTAATCTTTTCATTTTGTGGGCACTCTGGGGTATGTACACATGGAAAATGCCAAGCAATACCAATTGCTATGTGATCATTTTTGCTGAGTGTGAAAAGAATGTATTTCAACTTTATCTTTCCTTTTTATTCTTGAACCAAAGGGTTTACTTTTCTCTAAAATTACATTTTCTCTAAATTTAAATTCTCTAAAAATTTGCAATTATGTTTTAAAAATCTTAATTGTGATGAATCTATAAACTGAAAAGAGACAAATCTTTGCAGTTTTAAAATATGACTTTTTAGTAATTGTTATTAACTTGAGGGAAAAGAACAATCAAGAAATAATAAGAGATGAAAAATTTTGTTTGTTTAACCTCAACTACCTTCCCATATCGACAATAGTGTTTTAGTCAGTCCAGCCTCCAGAATGTCAATATCATATTTAACAACCCCATCAAGTTCTATTCCTCCTAGGCAGAACTGACATCTTTGTATTTACATACAAATTCTTTTTTTATGGTTTTTAGGCTTTCTGCTAAACCTCATAAACTAATTTATGTTAAGATAATTAGTAGCTAAAAAGGACTAAGATCTCTTACCTAGGTGAAATAATTTTACTTCTGCATATTATACTAAAGCATATTATACTAAACTATAGATTATTATACTAAAAATGGAGAATTTATGTACTAAATACTGTATAAAAAGCAATTAGAAAAGACAAAAATTACTTAGTATTGATGCTTCAACAATGAGTTTGTTATTTAATATTAAAAAACAAATTCTCTAACACGAATTCTCTAGATGTCAGTTTTCTAAATGTAAGATACAGCAAGATAGTCACCTGGGAGTCAAGAGACTAGCATTTCTGCAAACCAACTGCAAGTCTTAACTAAAAATTATTCAAATCAATTTGGCAGTGAAGCATGAAAAAATAACTATGAATTTAATTTCTTCCTCTATCAAATAAAAATCTTACAAATCTATGTGGAATTGAAATGATATATTAAAATACCTATATTCAAAATTATTGAGATTTTGGAGGGTATTTTTGCTCATGTGTTAAGCTTTTTATCGATACTATAGCAACTAACCCCTATACCAATAAAGTATTGTAATTCATTTGGGCAACAGGATGCTACTAATGTATAAAACAGGTGTTCCAAATGCCAATATTATTTGTTTTGTCTTGGTTTTTTGGAAGATTTACTTATTTTAGAGAGCAGGGAGGGGCAGAGTGGCAGAGAGAATCTCAGACTCCCTGATGCAGGGCTCAATCTCAAACCCTGAGATCATGATCTGAGCCAAAATCAAGAGTTGGACATTTAACCAACTGAGCCACCCAGGCACCCCTCCCCTCCAAATGCCAATATTCTACCTAAGAGCTGTTCAAGATCTCAAATTTCTGAAATTGTCTTTTCCTCATCAAGTTATGACCTATTTTCTTGATTTTGTCTCTCTGAACCCATAATTTTGAACATTGTCTATGGCTGGGAATCAATTTGCTCTTCATTCTCACTGTTCCCTATGATTTGGAGCCTGCTTCCCTCTTTTTTATTTTTTTTCTTTGTATTCACTTGCTTCTCTGAACTTGGCATCTTCAATTATTCCAAATAACAACTTCTACCTTATAGTTAAGTTCCGTTAAACTCCATCCCTAAAGAGCTTCAGATGATATATTTCTGGACCAAGAATAGATCTGTCTACCCAGAGATTGGAATTAAAAAATTCTTGGGCTTTGAACTTTCATGATCGTCATGAATTATATACCCTGATGAAAAGTGATTTAGGTATTACCTTTTAGAGACGCATGCTCTGAACTCACCCTACATCCCTACACACCTATTAACCCTGTCAAGTTATGTTAGTAAGCTCCTATAAGAAAAATAAATCAAGTCTTTGTATTTCCTGTTCACTGATCTTCCCAGAAACATAGTTTCTCATTAGTTTAAGTTATTCATTCTAAAAAAAGAAAAAAAATGTATCAGAATGAGAGTACATCCTGACATAGATCTCAGGAGAATCAAAGTTTCTGTTAAAAGCTGATTTTGGCTATACTGAAATATGAAAGGATAGAAGACCGGAAAGGGTAAATGCAATATTTGTTATGCTTAATTAGATAATATAAAATTTTATTTTGATCAAATTGCATGTTATTATTTTTCATGAAAAAAAAAAAAACCCTAGATCTACTAGCAGAGGCAGGTCATTGTCATAATAAAAATAAAGTGCATATGGACATATTCTAAGTAAATATACCAAAGAAAAAGTATCATTATTTGATTTGATTCACAAGATCATTTCCTGGTTATCTTACATATAGAAATTAATAAATATATCTAAGATTATATTTTGACAGGAAATTTTTAAGACCACCTTTTATGTAATCATCAATAGCAAAATTATTATATATTCTTCATGATTATATTTTAATCTATTCAAAAACTTTGCATTGTTTTCTCCTCACATGAACCCATTAACTTTTCCCTCATAATTACATCATAGAAACAAGAGGGAAACAGGCAAAAGTAGGTGACTAAGAATCAGCTGGGAGAAAGGAATAATATATCTTTTTTCAGTTCATTGAAGTTCTCTAATTCTAGAATTGATTTCACATTTTAAAGTTCACCTGAAATCAAGCAGAACCAAAACAATTTACAATTATAGAAGCCTAAATACTTGAAAACAAGATCTATTTGCTTTGCACATGTAGGCATTCATCCAATTATTCTAATATATCAACAGTGCTTATATATAATACCTGACAAATGCTCTTGTTTTCATATAAAATGATTTTATTTTGCCCCAAAACATGTTAGATTATTATGCTTTACATTTCATGCAAATAAGTTAAGAGAAATAAAGATAATCATTGTTATGACAGATAAATGCAGTATTTATACAGTATCTTCTACTGGTTTTGCTCTATATAATAACTTACCATTTCAGTGTCTAGAAGAATAGCCAGTATCCTTAATGAAAGTTCCATCTGCTGCTACAATTTTTTTTTAATGTTCTCAGGTTATCAAAACATAGCTGAATTCTTTAATCTCAAATTCAGTTTAAAGTCTCTCTTTCCCTTTGGTACAGATTACACCTGGTTGTCTAGTGAGTTGGGGGCAGAGGGTTGCTCTTTTAGTTCCTTTCTCATTTCTGGGCTTACTGTGCTGAAGCGATGGCTGGGAAAGAAGAGAAAGGTGTTTTCTCAGTTGACTACCATTGGTGAGCTCCCTATCCTCTCCCACAGTGGTCATGATTGCTCCTCATCTTGCTATCTCCTTTCCAAAACATAGGTCTTATTTGAGCCAATATAACTTAATTCCCAACCAATTTTGAGCAGGACCCACTTAAAAAGGAAAATCATATTATTCTTGCAATGTGAAATGGGGTTATTTTCTCTCAGCTCTTTCATATTCTTTTTGCTCCATCCCTATGTCACAGCAGTAGCAGATACCCTGCTAGTCCTGTGGCTCACTAGAATTTATCCAAAGATATATATAAGTTTTGATTTAATTAAGGAGATTGAGTATAGTCAAATCCTCTTGGAAAAAGTAAGAAGGGACTGATGGTATCCAGTCATAAATTGTTTATCCAAAAACACTACTTCATCTACTTTCTTTTCTACCCCTCCCTTTTGTTGAGTGAAATGGCACATTTAATCAAGCCCTTCCAAGTCACAGTGGGATTCTCAGCTTTGAACACTGATTGTGGACCTACTTAACATATTGCCAATTTTCAACTAAAGTAGATGCTAGGTATTATGGTGATATCACTTCCCAGGTCAACCAATAGCAAAGTGAAATTAGTAGTGGTCCAATTGGACTATAAGATTTTTGAAAGAACTGATCCCATTGTAATACTTTTCATACCTATAGCTGCATGTGAAATTTGGAAAAAACTTTATATTGAAAAATGTGTTTTTAAACATACACACATACATAATAATACATAAACATACTTCATAAATTATTAAGACAGTATGGTAATGGCATACGGCTAAACATACAGATCAAAATAGTTGAGCATCTCCAAATATGCCCTTATATTTATTGTCAATTAATATTTTTTAAAGATTTCATTTATTCATGAGAGACACACAGAGGCAGAGAGATAGGAGAAGCAGATGCTCTGCGGGGAGTCTAATATCCCAAGACCCTGGGATCACTACCTGAGCCAAAGGCAGACACCCAGCTACTGAGCCATACAGGTATCCCTTTTATCAATTAATTTTGAACAAGGATTTTCAGAATGTGTAATGATGGAAAGAATGGTCTTTTCAACAAATGGTTCTGGGACAACTATCTACCTACATGGAAAATAATGAAGTAGCAACCATACTTCAAGCCACATATATATACACATACTCAAAGTTATAAATGTAAGAAATAAAACTATATAAATCTCAGAAGAGGGGCAGCCCACGTGGCTCCGTGGTTTAGCGCCACCTTCAGCCCAGGACCTGATCCTGGGAACCTGGGATCGAGTCCAACGTTGGGCTCCCTGCATGGAGCTTGCTTCTCCCTCTGCCTGTGTCTCTGCCTCTCTCTCTCTCTGCGTGTCTCTCATGAATAAATAAATAAAATATTTAAAAAAAAGAAAATAAAATATTGGAATGAATCCCTGTAACTTTGGGGTAAGCAAAGCTTTCTTAGATATGATATCAAAGGCATAAGCAATGAAAGAATAAATATATTGGAATCGTTCAAAATTAAAAACATATGCTTCAAAGAACATCATCAAAAATATAAAAAGGAAATGCATAAAATATGGAAATTGTTTGCAAATAATATATATGTTAAACTTTTATTTAGAATAAAGAATTTGTAATTCAATAATAAAAACAATGCAGTTAAGAAATATTATTTGTGGACAAGTGAGGGGAAAGATCTAAGAAGACATTTGTCCCTCGAAGATATATAATTGACAACATGAAAAAAGATCTTAATATCTTTACTGTGAGGGGCATACAGATTAAAACCATGATAAGATACACTTCAGACACATTAGAATGGCTATAATTAAAACCATATTAACAAGTCCTACAGAGGATGCCGAGATGCTGGAACCCTCATACACTGCTGGTGGGAATATAAAATGATGTAGTCACTTTGAAAAACAATCTAATAGTTTCCTAAAATTCTAACATGGAGTGTTCCTATGACCTACTAACTACTAGGTATTACTTCAGTGGTATGAAAACATATGTTCACATTAAAGCTTGTACATGGATGTTTATAAGGGCATTATCCATAAGAGCCCCAAAGAACAAACAATCTAAAAGCCATCAGTTGATGAATGGGTTAAAAGGTAGTATGTATCCAGACAAAGGAATATTATTTGGCAATAAAAAAAAATGGAATACTGATACATGCTACAACATACATAAACTTTGAAAACATAATATTAAGAAGCCAATATAATTAACATACTGTATGGTTTCATGTATGTAAATGTTCAGAATAGGAAAATCTATAGATGCCCAAAGTAGAGTAGTATTGTCTGGGAAGGATGGGAGTAAGCAGTTGTTAAGTAGGAAGGGAAAAAGGGGAATAGGGATGATGCAGATAATAATGTTCTAAAATGAGACTCTAGTGAGATTTGAGCAATTCAATGAATATACAAAAAATATACAATTAAATAAGGTGAACTGAAAGTTATATGTATTATTCTCAGTAAAATGTTAAAATATTTAAAAGAATATAATAATAATTAATAACAATAATGAAACTGCCAGCATTTCCAGTAAGGCATTGAGAACATATCAGTCAATCAATGCTTAGGGGTGAGAACAAATTACTCGTGACCATACTCCCACTACTTAAAATGTCTTGCTAAATTTACTATAATTAGCCTGCCTTGTAAAATTTTAATCAAAACATGATTATCATGAATCAGAACAGAAAATATTGTAAGATAGCTGGGTTGAGTTTCCAGTTATCCATGTGAGGAGCTTGAAAGTCACTACTCCTACCTAATAACACATAAAAAGCTAAACAGACTTAAAAAATCAACCACTCTCCTTTCCATAATAGAGGAGAGGATAAGGGCAGACTGCTGTCCACAAGACCGGAGACAGAAAAGATAGTTTAGAGTCATGGCTTACTGGATCTTTTAGAGGCTCACAATCAGGAACTTCCACAGGAACCAGCACCAGGGCAAGAAAACCCCAACTATCACTGACAAATTTCTGGAGGCTCAGTATGGACGAGCCTGAGAGTTAAATACTCCAGAAGAACCAAGTCCAAGGGGTCCCCCACAATACTGTGTTTACCTCTAGGAGCTCAACCAGGTTCTCATACTAAGCATCATTTAAAAAATCCTCTCCTGCTTCCAGCATAGAGAGGGGGAAAAAAGGAACTATTATCGAATATCCAGAATACTCTTTTTCTTAAAAAAGACCTGTCCTTAGGGTAAACAAGTTAACCAGAGCCTAACCTGCTAAGGTGCTGTCAGAGCCTAATTCACCTGGGGGAAGGTAAAAATCAACTCAGCTGGCTCTAGCCTTCAAAGTAGGAAAAAAAAAAAAAATTGCTCCCTCTGGTGGTGGGCCCACTCTAGCCATTTTGTTCCATATAAGTGGAGGAGAGGGTGACTGGGAAACAAAAGATCACAATCCAGAGGTACAGCCTTACTAAAAGATTAAGATCTATCATAGAACTGTAAAACATTTCCTCTCCCCCAAACCTAACCACCATAGAGCTAAAGGCCTATTTACAGCAATACCTTTTACTGAGTACATCATGTCTGATTGTCAAGAAAAAATTATAAGGCATATCAAAAAGGAAAAGAAAATAATTGAGAGAGACAGAGCAAGCCTCAGAAACAGACATGACAGTGGTATTAGAATTATAAGGCCAAGAATATAAAACAACTATGATTACTATACTAAGAGCTCTGATGGATAAAGTAGACAATATGCAAGGACAGATGGGCAATATAAGAAGAGAGATGGAAATTCTAAGAAATAACAAAAAAAGAAATGCCAGAGATTTAAAAACAAACACTACAGCAGAAATAAAGAATACTTCTGATTTGTCCGATAGACCAGACAAAGCTGAGAAAAGAAATTCTGAGCTAAAGGATATATCAATAGAAATCTAGGAAATTCAAAGCAAAGAGAACAAAGATTGAAAAAAACAGAAGTAGAATATCCAGAGACCATGGGGGCAGCTACAAAAGGTATTACTTATGCCATCACATATATAATAGGAATACCAAGAGAAGAACAACAACAACAAAATATTTGAAACAATAAAGACTGAGAATTTTCCCAGATTAATGTCAGACACCAAATCAGGTCCGGGAAGCTCAGAGAAAATCAAAATAATAAAGAAAAAGAAAACCTAAATAAACATTAAAAAATAACACTGATACCTATGCATATCATTTTTGAATAACAGAATATCAAAGATCAAGAAAAATTGTGAAAAAAATCAGTTAGATATCTTACATAGAGAGAAACAAAGAACTGCATCTGATTTCTCCTCAAACCGTGCAAGCGAGAAGAGCATGGAGTGAAATATTTAAAATGATGAGAGTAAAAAACAATCCTAGAATTCTGTAACCTGTGAAATTATCCTCCAAAAGTGAGAGAGCTACAGACACCTTCTGAAACTAACAATTATTGAAGGAATTTGTTGCCAGCAGACCTTCCCTGAAAGAAATGTTAAAAATTTCTTTAGAGAGCAAGAAAATAATATAAAACAGAAATTCAGATTATGTGTAAAGGTGGAACATTGAAGAAGTAACAAATGTAGGTAAAATCAAAATTGATTTTTCTTATTCTTAATTGATCTAACAGACAAGTTTGTTCAAAATAATGCCAAAAATATATTTTCTGTTTTCTACACACATATGTGATGATACAAGGGATGATGCAAGAGATGAGAGAGATGAATTAGAACTATTTTATATCATGCTAACTGTAAAGTGATACAGTATTATTTGAAACAGGATATGGATTAAACATAAATGGATATTGCAAATTCTAGGACCACCACTAAAAAAATTACAAAATATAATTAGTATGCTGAGAAAATAGAATCATAAAAAGCATGATTAAAAGCACAAAATGCTGGGGTGGGGAGAATGGAAGGCAAAAAAAGAACAAAAGCAACAATAACAAAGAGAAAACAGTAACAAAAATAGTAGAAATTAATACAATGATACCAATAATCACTTTAAATGTCAGTGGTCTAAATGCATCAGTCAGAAGACAGATTATTGAAATGGACCATAAATCATAACTCAACTATATGTTGTCTATAAGAAACCCACATTAAACATAAAGATACATGTAGATTAAAAGTAAATGGATGGAAAAATATATCATACTAAAACTAAACACAAGAAAACAGAAGTAGCTATATTAATTAAAAAAATGATTTTAAAACAAGGCAAATTATTAGGGATTAAAAAGGACATTTATAATGATAAAGGTGTCAATTCTCCAGGAAGACATAATAATCCTTAATGTATACACATCTAAAAACATAGTGCCAAGCTATGTGAGTCAAAAACTAATAAAATTTCAAAGTGAAATAAATGAATCCACTGTCATAGTTGGGGAATTCAATAGTCCTCTATTAGAAATGGACAGATCCAGGAGGCAGAAAATTAGTAAGGACATAGTTGAACTCCATAACGCCATCACTCAACTGGATACAGTGAACATCAGAAGACTTTATCCAACAAAAATGCACCTTCTTCTCAAACTCACATGAAACTTTCACCAAGATAGACTATATCTAGACCATAAAACATAAACCTTAAAAAATTTGAAAAAATTGAAAGCATACATATTATGTGCTCTTAGACCACAATGGAATTAAACTAAAAATTAATAACGGATAACTAGGAAATCTCCAAATATATGGAAATTAGATACATTTCTAAATAACACATAAAGAAATCTCAAGTGAAATTTAAAAATACTTTGAATAAAAAAAATAACACAACTTATCAAAATTTGTGGGATGCAGTGAGAGCAGGGACATTTAGAGCATTGCAATTTTACATTAGAAAAGAAGATCTAAAATCAATCAACTAAGTTTACACCTTAGGAACCTAGAAAAAAACCCAAGTTAAGAAGAAAATAAATAGAATAGAAATCAATGAATTTGAAACAAAATCATGGATAAATTGATGGATAAAAATGAATGGAAACAAAAGCTAATTCTTTAAAAAGACCAGTAAGATTAATAAACCTCTATCTAAGTTAGCTAAGGAAAAAAAAGGTAAGACAGAAATTATCCTATGGACATTAGAGCAATAAAATATCATTACAAACAACTTAATGACCACAAACTTGACAACCTAGATGAAACAGAATTCCTGGAAAGTCACAAGCTGCGAAAATTCACACAAGAATAAGCAATCTGAAGAGGACTATAACTATTGAAAAAATTGAATCAATAATTAATAATCTTCTAAACAGCCCAGATGGGTTTACTGTGAACTCCACCAAATATTTAATAAAGAAATATCACTTCTCTACAATCTTTTTCAGAGGATAGAAGCAGAGTGAATATTTCCTAATTAATTCTGTGAGGCCAGTGTTACCCTAATACCAAAATCAGACACAAACATTACAAGGAAAGTACAAGGTAAAATCTTTCATGAGCATAGATCTAAAAATCTTCAGCAAAATAGTTAATCAAATGTAGTAATATATAAAAATACACACTGCAACCAAGTGGAATTTACCCCAAATATGCATTATCCCAGGTATCCCTGGTTTAACATTTAAAAATCAATTGGCTAGAAAAGAAAAATCACATATTCATAGATGGAGAAAAAGCATTTGACAAAATCAGTCAAGCCAGAGATAGAGGAACACTTAATCAGCTTGAGAAAGAATATCTACAAGAATTCTACAGCTAATATTATACTTATTAGTGAGAAATTCAAACCTTTCCCACTAAGTTCAGAAACAAGGCAAAGATGTCTGCTTTTGTCAGTTTTTTGTGGGTTTTTTTTTTTTTTTTTTTTTGAAAGTCATACTGGGAAGTTCTTGTTAAAGCAATAAGAAAAATAAATACAAGAGACAAAATTTCCTTGTTTGCAGGTGACATGTTCACCTACATAGAAAATCTGAAGAAATGTCTGGTAATAATAAGCAAATATAGCAAGTTTACAAGATACAAAGTTAATATGCAAAAGTCAATCATTTTCCTATGTATCAGCAATGAACAAGCGAGATCTGAAATATAATACCATTTACATTAGCATCCAAAATATTTGAAATACATAGGAATACATCTAGTGAAATATATATAAGAACTCTATCAGGAAACTATATTTCTCTGATGAATGAAATAAAAAAAAGTAAATAAAGAGATATTCTATGTTCAAGGACAAGAAAACTCAATTTTATCAAAATGTCATTTATTTTCAACTTGTTCTATATACATTCAGTGCAATCCCATTCAAAATCCTAGAGAATAATTTTTGTTGATATGGACAAGTTGATTATAAAAGTTATATTCAGAGGTGAACGATCAAGAATAGCCAAAACAATATTGAACAAAAACAACCAAATCAGAGGACCAACACTCTCTGACCTCAAGACTTAACTATAAAGCCAACTATAATCAAGACAGTAATGGTTATCAGTGAAAGGATAGACAAAAACATCATTATAACAGAATAGGAAGCCCACAAATGGACCAAATAAATCTTAACTGATCTTTAAGAAAAGGAACAAAAGTAATATAATGGAGCAAATAGTCTTTTCAACAAATGGTGCTGCGACAACTAGACATCTTTCAAAAGGATCCATCTAGACACAGACCTTACACTTTTCACAAAAATTAACCCAATATGGATCATAGGCCTAAATGTAGAAGGCAAAACTGTAAAAGTTCCAGAAGAGAACATAGAAGAAAACCTAAATGACCTTGGGTACAGTGATAAAATTTTAGATAAAACACCAAAGGCATAATCCATAAAATAAATAATTGATAAGTTGGACTTTGTTAAAACTAAAAATTGCTGCTATTCAAAAGGCAATGCAAAGAGAAGGAGAAATAAATCCACAGAGTGGGAGAATGTTTGTTAAAAGATACATCTAAAGACTGTTATCTAAAATAAGGATATCTAAGGACAAAGAACTCTTAAAATCCAACAATAAGAAGACAAACAACTGAACTAAAAAAATAGGCCTCACCAAAGAAGATATTCAGACGATAAACATATTAAAAGATGCCTCATATGAATTGTCATCCAGAAAATGGAAATTAAAACTATAAGATACCATTCTACTCCCACCAGAATGACCCATATCTGGACCACAACACTACAAATTGCTATTAGGGTGTGTAGTGAAAGCAGTTTTCCTTCCTTGCTGGTGGGCATCCAAAACTATATAGCCATTTTGGAAGACAGTTAACACTTTCTTATAAAACTAGACATACTTTTACAGTGTGACCCTGCAATCAAATTCTTTGATATTGACCTAAAAGATCTGAAAACATGTCCAAACAAAATACTGCATATGGATATTTATAGCAGCTTTGTTCATAATTGCCAAAACTTGGAAGCAACCAAGATCTCCTTCAGTAGGTGGATGGATAAACAGTGGTACATTATATAACCGAGTACTTAGCACTAAAAATAAATGAACCATCAAACTATAAGAAGATAGGGAACAATTTCAAAAGTGAAAAAAGTCAATTTGACAATGTTGCATAGTGTAGGATTCCCACTATAAGACATTCTGGAAAAGGCAAAACTATAGACAGGAAAATGACCAGAGATTGCCAGGGGACGATGAGATGGGGGAATAAGCAGGTGGAACACAGAAGCTTTGGCAAGCAGTGAAACTGATATGTATAATACTATACTGGTGGATACATGTCATTATACATTTTTCTAAACCCATAGATTGTACAACACCAAAAGTGAACCCTAATGTAAACTATAAACTTTGAATGATAAGTCAATTTAGATTTATTAATTGTAGCAAAAGCACCACTCTCATGAGTGATGTTGATGGAGAAGGTTATACATGCATTGGGATAGAGGTTGTGTATAAACTCTCTGTACCTTACCCTCCTTTTTTTTTTTTTTTTTGAACCTTTAGCTGCTCTAAAAAAAATAAAATTATAAAAAAAGAAATAAAAATAGAATGCTGAATGTGCTTTTCCATTTAAAGTCGTAAGATTCTGAGAAATAAATTCTCTCTCACTGACCCTGTCACCAAGCAATACTCTTAGACACTAGTGGGCTGCTCAGGCTTTCAGAAAACCACATTGCTTATTGAGGAATTTTGTTGATTCTTATTCCCAAGGTCCAAAAAGATGCCTGAAAGTCAATGGAGGCTGAACTGAAAAAAAGTATTTTAAGCTCTGAAAAGCATGGTGGCTCAGGAAGTTCAGCTAGGTTCCAGTGAATTGACTGTTCACAAAGTATTAGTAGTATATGCCAAATGAATGTATACATCCTGGTGTTTTACACAGAACTCAAATAAGGCTACTAGCAGGAAGCTCTTGGGAATTGCACTCAAAGACTGCCTAATGTGGCTCCTCAATCTAGCTCAAGTGAGAAACAACTGCCAGCTTCTTCTTGGGAGTTGTTGATACTCCTGACACTACCTGTGTGGGCAGGTTATGTCATGGCTGGCATGGACAGTGATGCAATCCTCCAAAGACCACACTTCTCTTATTGCCCTGTGGTCTAAAAGTCATGCATGGTTTTTCCATGTTGGATTCTGAATTGAGAATACACCACCAGGGACACCTGGGTGGCTCAGCAATTGAGTGTCTGCCTTCGGCTCAGGGCATGACCCTGGGGTCCTGGGATTGAGTCCTGCATCAGGCTGCCTGTGGGGAGTCCACTTCTCCCTCTGCCTGTGTCTCTGCCTCTCTGTGTCACTTATGAATAAATAAATAAAATCTTAAAAAAAAGAGAGAGAATATAACGCCACATGTAAATCACCAATATGTCATGTAGAAGGTAAAACTGATTAGAGGAGAGGCAAGTTAGCACAGTGTAGAGTAGTAGATAGGAATCTGCCTCAAGTCTTTGTGGGGGAGTGTTTGGATATCTATAGAACCTTAGGCCATAATCAGTGGTCTCTCTGTAAGGTCAAGCCAATGAGTCTGACCTTGCACACAATTAAACAACTCTTTTGGTACACTCAGTTATGGACATTTCTATGGGAATTTGGAGTATTAAAGTAAGTCATGAGTTTAGTCACCTTAAAACCAAGTTTCCAATTCAGAAAAGGAACTAGAATAGGAGAGCCTTAATTATGTAGACCCAGATATGAAATACATGGGCACAAGTGGTCAGCCAAGAACCAGTGGTTTGAGAGACAATACATCTCCTCTCACAACTACTGTAACCACTAACGTCATAAAAAACCTCTCTCAATGTCAATAGGAAAAGGAAGCATTTGCAAATTACTGTAGATAAAATTCCCCAAGGACATCAACCAATGGAGAGCTGACAAATGGATTATATTTTAGCTCTACCAGAAGCCCCCAGGAGGCTGGCAGCTATCAGGTATAACTGGGATAAAGATTTATTCTATCTTGGGTTTAGCTTAGTCTGTTTTAAAAGCAAACTTAAGTAATGCGATTAAAAGATTTAAGAAGTGATTTCTTAAATTTGAACCACTTGTTATATATCTTATGACTAAATTACTTATGTTAATGCTAATGATTTATGAAAATGAGCAAAAAAACTTACATACTATTATGTGTAAATAAATATTCCTTATTACCATCAGAACAGTGTTCTCAGTGAAATTTCTCAGTGAGTCCACTGATAAATTCTCTGGGATTAGGAAGTAGAGATGGGGTGGTAGGAAAATGATGAGATTAGATATGTTTATAGTTTTGATTTATCATCACGTTTTTATGTCACAATTTCCCGCTTGATGGTCTAAGGCCCAGGTTTAAATTTGTGTGAGCCCAAAGAAAGAAATGTAAGTACACAGGACATATATTTAACATTAAATTTAACAGCATGTATTTCTAATGGTACTTTAGGGCACACGTTAAATTAGGAATAACTATGACAAGAGCAACCATACACACATTCACACACACAAGTTCAACATGACCATTAGCAATATATGCTTAGAACTGAAAACAAAACAAAACAAAACAAAACAAAACGCATTAAATGTAAAAGGTTTAATAATTAGGAACACAGATTTGGCAGTCAGTCCTGGATTCAAATCAATCTTAATTTCTCTTCCCATTTGTGTCTTTCTAAGCCCCAATTTATTTACAACCTCTTCCCATCTCACAGGAATAGAAGCAAAGTGTTCATGGACAGGCCAACACCACAAACTCAATGAGTGACAGTAGGGGATAGGCCCTGGGCTCTGACCCTGAAGCTTTAGAAGGTGACAGTTCCTCCTTGCACATATGTTCCTATGGGGCCACTTCTGTGAAGGTGGTCCATACTGCCATGTGTCTCACATGCTTTTCTCAGATCTAAATGGTCATCTAGTAGTGAAATGATGTGACTGTATCTCTCCATAGACCCCTCTTGCCAAGTAGCCTCTGCCTCCTTCCCATCCTAACTCTACCCTACAACTGAGATGAGGCCCAGTTTCTGTCAGAAGAGACAGGGCCTATAGGCTTTAGAACTTGTCTCCTGCTCATGCTTGTTGAGGTGATGAAGTTGGCATGGTGCCCAAAACCCACCCTCGTGGTCAGGCCGTGTGCCCTCAGAGTGGGGAATCTCTGTCCACTGTTTGCAGATGCACAGGTAGACACCTGTTTTCTCAAGAACCACTTAGGTAGCACAAAATTCAGGTAGTCAAAATTCAGTGACTTAAGTTGTTAGCTAGCCACATTGTCTTAATGTTCTTAAGCTGACAGAGATTCCGGAGTTTGGTAGGGAGTTGTCAGGCTCCTATAGTCAGGAAATAGCTATTCTCAGAAGGGAATGGTGGTGTTGCATCTTGGAGCAGCCAGGAAAGTTGGCTACTTTGTGTGTTCATTCAAGTCCCAAATCTTGATCTTGGAGTCTGTAAGAAAGGAGTGTGCACAAGAAAGAGAACAGCCAGTGGTCTCATCTGTCACCTTGGTGAGAAGGTGCCCTATTGGGGGGTCACAGACAGCTAAGGGCTGGTGGTTGGAGGAGCTCCAGAGATAGTTACTTTTGGCACAGACTCTGAGACCTGTTACAGTGCTCTTCTGGGCCAAACACAAGAGGCATTTAGGGCAAACCGAATTCTGACACTGGCATTTTGGGAGGCAGAAGACAACCAGGAAGTCTAAAGGATCACAATGGTGCCTTTTTTGGTACAGGCTTTGAGGTTGGTCAGGACATGCTCAAAATTCTCATCAAAGGTAGTGATAATTTTATCTACTCCTCCACTGAGGGTCTTGGTGAAGGGACCAAAGTCCAGGGTGGGAATCCCTGGAATGTTGGTACTATACCTCCCCCAGGAGGGATGCCATCTGTCAGAAATTGCTGAGCATTCCCCGCCTTACCAGAGTCTCATGCAGTCTTTACCACCATCTTTAACTCTGTGGCTAGCCCAGTGCACTGGGAGTAAAGCTTCTGGATAATCTAAGGGTTGTTTCTATTAGTTTACCCAAATCCATTGGCTTACCTCCAGTCTTAAGACAGTGTGAAAGGAAATTTAACAATTTTAATGCATCTAGAACGCTTCTTTGAGTATAGAAAGTATTTTCTCTATTCATTAGTGAAGACAAAGATAAGGATTCATGGATTTTCTTTTTTTTTTTTTTTTTTTAAGATTTTATTTATTCATTCATGAGAGACACAGAGAATGAGAGAGGCAGAGACACAGGCAGAAGGAGAAGCAGGCTCCATGAGGGGAGCCCGATATGGGACTCGATCCTGGGGCCCGAGGATCACCCTCTGAGCCAAAGGCAGACGCTCAACCGCTGAGCCACCCAGGCATCCCGGATTCATGGATTTTCATCAGCGTATGCACAAAATGTTTAATGTATGTTTGTATTGATTTGTGTGAACACATATGCACCGAAGCCAACAAGTGTGAAGTAATCCTTCCATAGATCCAACAAAGTGATTGAGATTTGTAATTATGTCATTATTTTGCAGATAAAATAACTGAGGTTTAGTTTACCCAAGGCCATGATGTCAGTGAGGGCAGATTATATTCAAATACACATTTGTATGAAACAATATCTGCTTTCATTTACATTTTCCCATTATTCCAGCTGAAGAAATACAAAATGCATTTACACACTCCTGTTCATTCCAGCCTTTTAAAAGGCTTCTGGTTAAATATGGTGAAAGACGATGAAAGATGAAGCGAATAGAAGAGGATTTGGCAGAGAGCAGCTGAAATAAGAGAATTTGCATTACAGATTATCAGATGCACAAGATGAAAACAATTTAGCATGATTTAGGAAGAGGGCTCAACTCAGAACACCTTGTTCTTAACTAAATCCTGCTACTTCTATTCATCCAGATGGCAACAAGATCTTGAGTAAGTAGTAGTCTCCTCTAAGCTCTACATCCTCTCAAGCCAAAGAAAGGATGCATCAGCAGATAGAAATAACAAAACCTTGAAGTTAGATTCACTGCTTCAAACTTTTTTTTTTTTTCCTGGAAGCACTGCTTCAGAAAAACTACATTCTGTGTGTAGCTCTAGCATTGGCTGCATTTGCACACACAATGGGCTATACAGTTTGTTCCACTCTCCCCTCTTCTCTCTGAATGACATGGGATTCTGAATCTCTTTTTTCTCTCTACCCCTGCCTCATGCTCTTTTTTCACATATTCTTGTGTATTTGTTGATCAGTTCTATCATACGTCAGCAATACCCTTCAGTTTGCTGGACTGGGAGTTTTCAGCAAGAGCTCAATTTTCTCTTCACTAGAATAAAACCTTCAGTATGTTCACTTGCCATTCATTTTTCACTCTAGGATTTCTTACTATCTCAATGATATTGCTCCTCAAATTGACTATTATTTTTGTTTCTTTGAGTTTCTATATTGGCTCTTGATATGGCCTTTGTATGACACTTTGCTTGTGAATAAGACTATGTTATCCTTTGGCAACACATACAGAAAGTCTTCTGAAATGTTTCCTAACCTACAGGGCTATACCATTTCACTCTTGCTTTTCCTTAAAGCCATCTATTCAAACATTTTCTTTTTCACAGTATTGTTGGTTAACCAATTGAATGATTATTTAAAAAAAAAAAAAGGTGATATCTCATCCCTTCTCAATATTTCAGGTATAGAGGCAGGAGACCGGAAATAGCATTTCTGCTAGCTTATGCTGATGCATTTGAGAATCACTGACGATGTGTTTTATCTCTAATTTCCAATAATTCCAAGTAAGATTTTGGTATACATCTCCGATAAATCTCTTCTTCAAAAGGTGAGAGAGAGAGGGGAGGGTAAAGAGATTTCAGAAAAACTAAACATTTATTGAACACCTAATAGGTGTAGATCCTTGGACTCATCGCTTTTAAATATGTTCTAGAATTTAGAGCCTTTTAAAGTTCTCATCCCTATTTCTCAGTCTCACTGTCTTGCTTTTTTGGTAACATTTGGAAAGTTTAATCATCTCAGAGAAGGAATACTGTGTGGTGTTTACTATTATGGACTGTGGAGCTAGAGCGTGTGACTTTTAATCTTAACTTCATCTTTGCCAGCTAAGTGGCTTTGGACAGGTTACTTGAAATCTTTATGCCTTAGTTTCTACATTTATAAAATAATTATGACAATATCACCTATCTAATAGGGATGTCTGGAGCCTTCAATGAGTTAGTCAATGGAGAGAATTTAGAACAATGCCTGACTCCATTGCCAGGATTTAGTGTATGTTAGCCTTTATTTTCCTTAAACTGACTTCATGTGGATTCTGAGAATTAAAAAAAAAAAATTCTGAGCTTACAGTGTTGGAAATTTTTATATTTCAAAATTTAGAGTATGCAAAACAGATTAGCATCATTTTGTGATTTTATAGAACCATAGGAGTTTGTGCTACATCACTAGGGATGCTTAAGAGTCTATTAATATCCATCTTTGTCATAGTAATAAATTATGTTTTCATAAGTTGTCTTTTGGGTTTGGCTTGTGAGTCATTGTTTTTATTATGGGTCAGTCACCTGTGGTCATGAAGCTTTAATGGCTGAAGGAAGTGAGACTGTCTTAACTATGACTACAATGATTGCGGTTGTAAGATTCACATTTGTGTAGGACATTGTAGTTAAAAAGTCCTATCACACATATCACCTTCTTTGATACTTATAATAGCCTTAAAAAGGACAGGTGGGAAAATCCACCCCCCTCCCAACCATTTTTCCAGATAAAAGATGTCAATTCAGGGAGGCTGATTTTTGAGAAGTCATACAAAAGAAATGGGGAGGAGCACATTTCTTTGTGTGTGGCTCAGAAATATTCTGAACTCTTGAGGCTGATACCATGCTTCTCCTGCGGATTTCCTTTTAATGTTTCCTTCAGTGAAGATGATTTGCAATAGCCAAGTGCCAGTAGCACAGAATTCAAAGCTAGTTGAACTACAGTAGGTGACCACTTTCTAACTATATAGACAGATATACATAATTTTTACAAATAAAGTGGACTGTTCTACAGATTCATATCAACAGCGGACAGAAATAAAGTCTGGTATGAGGTTAGTAAAGGAAAGTTCATCTAAGCTGACTTAGTCTAAAACTCAAGAGGCAGTGCTCCCATAGGCAGGAGGGGCACCAAGGAGACCTATTAATTTTGTTTTGTTCAAACTCCTTTTCATGATCACACAGCTTTCTTGAACACGGCTATTGTTTCTTACAAAGTGAAATTGAATATGAAAGTTAAAGAAAAAAAAATCCCCTGGTGAAGCGATTCAAAGCACAAACCATGCTGATAACAATTCAGTGGTCTCATCTCAGTATATGAAGAAGGACATTTGCATATATATAGCATGTTTTCTGGTAGAGCTCGACTTAGATTTTTTTTTTGAAATTTGAGCCTAAATTGCAAACACATTTTATGTTTGCTCATTTGGTGAGGAAAGGAAGTTATTTGTCATTTCCAGTGTTTTTTTCCCCCATCATGTTATTGTTTATATTGTTTCATATGATCCCTGCAGAATTCTGAAGTTCCCGTGTGGTGGAATATCATTTTGAGATAGATTATTTCTTGGTGCGGGGGAAGTAGATTGATGAGTAAAATATGATCATTTTCTTCTTTGGCCATGGGGTGTGTGTGTGTGCATGTGTGGTTTTCGACACACAACAAATACATTAAATTTAAGATAATGAGGCTTTTAAAAATGAAGAATACCCTTTTCAAAAGCAAATGTTATTAATATAATACTAGAAAGCCAAAATCCCTTCATGGTATTATTTTCCATGTTGATCTGTAAGCATTATGAGTTATATCTTATGAACACTGACTGTTTTGGGTTAGAAATCAATTGTTTTGATGCATGTAAGGGTAAACAAACATTTCCATACTGAACTTGGTTTCTCTTTCACCAATTAGCTATTTTCTCTGCTTGCTGACAATAATGTAACTTCACTTCCCTTTACTTCCATACCATGTTGAATTAAGCATACAAAGATTCTTTCGTTATTTATTTTCCACTTTCCAACTTTGTAAACATTCTACATCTCACTTTTTAATTTTTAAAATGGTTTATTATTTTGTTACATCTCCCACAACCTGTCTTCCTTAGTTTCTTTCTTCTTTCTCTTTTCTTATCCCTCTTTCTCCTCCCAAAAGTAAAAATGTTAAAAAGTTTCAAGCAACATACCAGCATCTAAGGTAAAAGTGAACCTCACTTCGCTGACAAAACCTTCAAGAAATCCTATCTTTAAAAGATTGTTTTTTGTTCACCTGCCCAGATTCTCCCTATTGAGCACTGCATGCATTCATTGAGTAATATCTAGTGTTTAGTGGATGTGTGAGGGGAGATACCTCTTTTTGATACCATAATTGATCAATTTACAAAATCACAATTTATAACTATAAATATAATCCAGAGACAGCATAAGACAACGTACTGAAATCTTTCTCTCCAATATTTATCTCCACCCTTTTATCTGGGTCACGAGGACATTCACAAAATTGTATGTA